>NC_137604.1:19958103-20058103 GCF_963280865.1 Gymnoscopelus braueri
CATACATTTATATGAGAAAATTTATCTTTTGAGGATCCAGGGGGCGGCCATCTTGAAAATAGAAATGTAAAGTGGCTGGGAGTGTTTTCTTGTCAAGCAACCCTTAGAGACTGCTCATGCCAAATGTAATGCTTGTATCACCAAATAAACCATTATATAACTTAATTGCTCCACTAAAGTGTTGGCCATCTTGAAAAATGGCCGCCATCTTGAAATTTCAAGTAGCTGTGGGTGGCCTATTGTCAAGTGACCCACAGAGACTGCTCATGCCAATGTTCATGCTTGTATCACCAAATAAACCATTATATAACTTAATTGCTCCACTAAAGTGTTGGCCATCTTGAAAAATGGCCGCCATCTTGAAATTTCAAGTAGCTGTGGGTGGCCTATTGTCAAGTGACCCACAGAGACTGCTCATGCCAATTTTCATGCTTGTATCACCAAATAAACCATCATATCACTTAACTGCCCACTAAGATGTCGGCCATCTTGAAAAATGGCCGCCATCTTTGATTTTCAAGTGGCTCGATTAAAAAAATCGATAAATGACCTCTAAAGATGATCTGTACCAAGTTTCACGCTTGTATCACCAAGTGAACGATTCTCCCAAAATATTGCTTTTATCCGCTGCACTAATATCATAATGTACTCACCAGCGCCAGCGATTATTATTTTTTTATTTATTTTTTTTCACCTCGCCACAGACCTCGCTAAATACCTTAAGATCGCGCGTTCAACTGTTTGTAGACACACAGGGTAGCTGTGTGAGTGGCCCAGAGAAGACATTTTCAATCGGCGATCGTCCATTTTGCAGTAGTCGCAGTTTCTATTAAACAGCGTTCAGCGCGGAGAAAAACAACACCGGAGATAATGGCGGATTAGCGGAAGCTTTAGAGCGGCGGCGGATGGGAAAGAAAATCTTCGATTGACATTCATTTCTGCTACAATGAAATGTGTCACTGCGAGGGAGGCCTACAATGAAATGTGTCACTGCGAGAAAAAAAAGACCACTTCGCGTAGAACTACGCGACTGGCACGCTGCGCAATTATTTAGGTTTGCGTAGAACTACGCGATTGGCACGCAATGTGTTAAAATAAACTTTAAATTGTTCTCCGTCATCTCAAGTGTTTTAGCAGAGATAATCTCTGTCCGTACCATCCACCTGAAAACACATTTGAAATATGACAGAAATGTCATACCTTCTATGCAACAGTAGACTAGTCACACAACACTTTTTTCCCCCTTTCTGTTGATGCAGTCTGTGGCCTTAACTTGGGGTGGTTTTACTTTTGTTGCTCTCAAGCATTGTAGCATACTGTGTTTGGTAGAAGTTAGATCCTTCACCTAGGGCCCTGGCCTTTACTAAATGTTTTGAAGTTGTCTGGACCAGACAACAAATGGGTGCATACGGCTGAAATGGGTTTTCATGAAGATGTTGATGGCTTTACAGACTTGTCAGATGATGATTTTAAACAACTTTTAGTAGTGGTTTTCCGGAGTCTTCCCTTGTCACTCGGATAATAAAACTTCCACTGCATGCTATCTTTGTAAGTACTGGTGCTCCATGTAGGGTTGATAATGCTGCTGGACACAGGAATTGTCTCAAATCGCTTGAATAATATCCTGCCTTTCTTTGCATATAGGTAGTTAGAGTTATAGAATAATGCTCGACATTAACCTCAACTTCCTCGAGAGAACAGGATCTGAAAGTCCAGTGAGTGACTTGCCTGGAATGCCTTGTATGGGATGAGGAGAGTAGAAATCTGGGAGATGACCTCAAGAGGTGGCTGTATGTGGCTACAGTGGAATCTGTACTGCTCAATGGGGCAGAGACATGGATGCTCACAGTACAACAGGAAAAGGCCCTGGATGGCATCTACACAAGAATGCCACGAATTGCACTTGCTGTAACATGGGCGGACCATATCGGAAACTATGCGGACCGCCTCAAAGGAATCTCCACATATGGACATATAAGGGACTCCAATATCTCCATATTCTGGCACAAAAGGAACACAGACAGACGGGTATTCTAACAAGGCCCCCGTCACTATGACTCAGACATATCGGTCGTATCGGCGGTGCGACGTACGTAGGTGTGAGGGCCGCGTAGTGGCATGAACTCCAGAAGTGAGGGCTGCATAGCGGCCCGAACCTCTAGTTGTGAAAAATGGCTAACCTAACCTCCAACCAGTTTTTCTTTTATTTATTTTTTGTTCACTGTTCAAGAGATAGCAGCATTCCAGATAATTCACCCATGGGCTGTTATAACAACCTGCTATGTACCAGGCACTGATCGTATCTCAGTAACCTTTCCTACATAATTTTTTACGATGGAATCCACAACTGAAAAAATGTTGTTGTTTTTTTTTGCAGAGGATAAAAATCATTTGTTCCTATTGCACACATTTTCTTTGAAACGGTGCAAATGGTTTTCTCCCCAATACCTCATCTCACATGAATTTTATTTTGACCGGCAGGAGTGGAAACGATGCTTGTTTTTATCTCATGTCATCATTCCTAAATCTCTGGCACGTGGCATGGAAATGATCTGTGCTGTTGAGTGGAATGGGTGTTGTAACTAACTAGTTGGCAATAAGATGCGTTTGTCTGGGTCCCTCCCTTACTGTCTCCATGTTAAACCCAGTGGGTCTCCTCTTTACAACAGCCACTCTTCCAAACGTCAGATTTATTTCATGTCTTAGCTGCCCTCTCTAGACCACTGGTTCCCTAACATATGGTCGCGACCCATTTTGGGTCGCTCAGGGTCGCAAGTATATCCTGTTTTTTTTGTACGTCTGGGTCCCTGGGAAACACAACATTTCTCTTTTGGGTCTCGAGCTGAAATTGTTTGGGAACCCCAAACGTCTAGAGTAGACTCTAGACTCTAGAGTGATGCTTAAGTTTACAGGGCTTGCTGTTGGAGATATGTTATGTTTTTCTTTATTGTTTTACCTAAAATGATAAACCGATGTATAGCCTATGTTGTGACTTGTGGCTGGAATGCATTCTATTTTCTCTGCACAGTAAGGGTCTTAATGTAACTATACTATAATTACTACTATAATTTGGCATACCGTACAAATGATAGACAGACTGTCAAGACTTTAAATGAGGTGAATTGAATTTGAAATAATCTCCTTTGATGGCCATGATGAATACTTTTGGGTTATTTGTTTTAACTTGTTAAATAATAATTAATAATAATAATAATTATCTTCCTACCTGCCAGTTTTCTCCTATCCTCCTACTTTTACGAAATCCCTGCTATATTGTGCACTTCACAATGAGCAGCTCTTGATCTTACACTAGACAGACTCTCATTAAATAAATTACCATATTTACCTCTGTCACATGGTGTTATATTCATAGCAGTCAGGTCAAGACAGTCTCCCATGACCCCAGACACACTGCATGTTTACTGCCTAAACCCCCACATCACAAACTGGGGCAAGAGATACCCCCAGGGCACGAATCAGCCATATTAACCGATTGACTGCCAGAATTATTTCAGATTTTTTGCAGTTGTCTGCCAGAGATTTTTAATTGAAAAAACAAAAAGTACTCAGGAGCCGAGATACAGAATTTTTAAGTTTTAAGTTAACAAGGAAGTGGATAGGAGTCTAGATCTTCGAAAAATCATATCTCCTTGGTCTTTGGGTCAAATTTTAAAAAAATGTTTAAAAAAAAATAAAATAATAATAATAATCTAAAAACGCATATATGCGTTATTGGCAGGCAAGTGATGGATTCTAAAGAACGCATATATGCGTTATAGGCAGGCAATGAGTTAATTAGTTTGAGAAATATTTTATTTTAACAACTAATGTATTCCAGTGCTTGTGGCCATTTGCTCATGTTATTAGAAATTGATTTACACATTTATTATTAAATGTCCTCATCTTCAGTGAACAGGTCTATGATATCTCTGTTTTAGTTTCTACTAGTCCACAAGATGTTACTGATTTAGCTTCTACTGATTTACGTACTATACTCTGTAAAATGATGCAATATACTATTGTTTAGTTTTTGTTCTTTATTAACCCTTTATTGAACTAGTTAATTGAGATCCAGTTCTCATTTACAATAACAACCTGGGCCACATGGCAAAAACAAATGAAAACGATAATTAAAAGGACTACAAGGTACAGCACACGGGAAAATAGGAACATTTATATTGCTGCTTGTCATATAAAAAATACAATTCCGTTGAAGTTGAAGCTATGAGAACCAAGCTTATAAAAAAACAAACGGTAGGAAAAGCAAACACACTTTTTCTTCTCTGTCCTGTCCCCCAAGCCCTCAGGCACATCAAATTGCTGCTAACTTCAACCTTTTTGTATTATTTATAACCTGCGTGTGTATATGTAGTGTGATATATGGCTTGTTTTTTTCTCAAATCAGCGCATCCCCCAGCCAGTCATGAGGCAGCCCTGTAGGGCTGACTGCTTCTAACCCATATTTCACCTGCACTGCTGGATGTCGGCCAGTGAAACACTATAGGCCTCTGCAGGTGAATCCCAGTGCTTCCTCTTTGTATTCCGTCTTTTAAAACTTATGTAAGATGGCTTATTGGCTTTCTAGTCTCTGCATTTTCCTCCATACACTATGAAGAAATTTCATGTGTGTGTCACAATGTTAATATATATATAAATTAAACTGTTGGTTGTTTTTTTGTTTTAAAATGGACCACAATGGAAACAAGTTTTATCTTTTGGGGGATTTTATCTGTATAAAATCAGGTTACTGTGGCTACAGTGCGCAATCTTCACAAAATTATATGTCAGTGTGTATTAGAAGCACATTGACAGGGAAGTGCTTTGCAATTTGTTGATTTACACACTGCGTGAAACCCGCCTCGGGTATTCTAGTGCATACAGTATGTGGTGTGGCATAATTGTTAACCAGGACAGAGTTACATCTTCACTGACTATAAAGCTTACACTGTTCAACTCGCACTATAATTTCCTATAATGATAGGTGCTTATTAACGTGCATTATACACACACCAGCCACCGTCTGCCTGTCTACAGTACTTCATTTTCCTCTGTCTTCTCGCTGAAGGAGTCGGCATGGAGAGTCACAACCAGTAATCCCCGCTCATAAATAATCCAAAGTTGTATCCCTTTTTAACTCATGGAGAATGCTGTGGGCCTGAGCAATCTCCACTCAGCTATGCGCTAATGTTAGACCAAGCATCTCCAGCCCATGCTATGTAAGCGGGGACTGGAGAGCGAGGACAGGTTTATTTTGGGACAGGTATGCAGAGTCTATCTAATGGAACACCATGAGTAGTCGAAATTATTTCTAACTTTTAGTTTGGTATAAGTAGAGCAATTTCTGATTCGCATTTTTTTGATTCACCTGTCCTGCGAATATACTTATGTCACAGTTAGACATTTAACGGCCTTGATTTGAATAGGGTAGAAGGAAGATTTAAACATCTGCGTGGCAAATACACGTTTTTTTGCTGTTGGCTGCAAATTACTTCAGACAAGACAGAAGACGTTGTCCTCCCCAGCGCAACATGATGGCATTACCAGTAAATAGTTTCCAATGTGGCAGATTGGTAGCTTTCATCCTCGACGAGGGATTGATCCTCTCCTCCTTGACAGATTTGACTAACATAAAACCACACTCGCCACACTCACACAGCAAGCAGGGAATCCCTGCCACTTAGACTATGACAGCTGGATATGTAGCTTGGCCCAGACGCAGCATCCACCCCAATCCCCTTCTCTCAACTTGAGTAATTGATTACAAATTGATTCAGGGTCATCTAAGAACTGCCTGCTTGCTTGCTAGTCTTTTCTGACGACAGTTGGCTGTGGACGATAGCGGAAAAGCATTTATTTTCACTGCCTATGATTATGTGTCTTTTCTGCATGCATCAGCAGTAAAACCGAGCTCCAAATGGATGCACGTCTGAAGGAGGAAGCAGCAATTAAAAATGCATCCGATACCACAGGCGGTGGGAAGATTGTTTTCTGCAGTGATCAACTGCAAATCATTCTAACACATGGCCCGTCTTTACCGTACACCGAACGTCACTTTCCTCATTACACCAGAGGAATGGTTTGGAAATGGAGGCTTAATGAGCATGGGTGGTTGCGTTAAGAGTTAAATGCCAAGCAGTGCCCTTTTGAATTCATATGAATGGTCTTCTGCGAAATCTACAGGAGGGGCCTCTCTAAGGGCTTTTTCGGAGCTCACACTTGAAAGTTGAAAATCCAGCAATGAAATGATGGCATGAAGGCAGCTGGCATACACTATTCTTTCCTTCGGTGGTCTGAGTACATGCTGCAAATAAACAGTCGGATCAGAGTGAAGGAAAAGAGGCAAAAGATGAGTAGGTTGAAGCAAGCTCCACCATGTGATAAAGACTTGTTCTGAACTTTACGTGCACAGCCAACCCCGTGTGGAGTCGAGAAGTCATTCACATGCTAATTTAATGTCATTCCCCTGGCCTCTTTTTGTACCTCCTGAGTTAACAAATTGACCTAACCACAACGATGTGACAACACTAAAAATCCATTAACCAGCCATGTCATGTTCAGCTCTCGGCCTCAATCTCAAAAAGATTTTATGAAATAAAGTCTTAATTGGGGCCTTTGAGTTGTAAATGGCCTGCATTTTTACAGAAGTGTCATTTTTTTGGTGTCACTGTTGCAGTAATCTCTTAAAACAGAATTCAGCCGATGGGTTCCCAGATTGCTGTGGCAGTGATAGTGTTTGCACTCTACAATATTTTGCAGGCGTACCAATATAGTTAAGACATCCATCTGTGGTTCTGTGGAAGTTCTCTTAAAATTAAATGGTTTCTATCATCAACCACCCCCACCCACTTTGTTTTGGTGGAGTCCTTCTTGTAGCTTTTTTAGGATTCTCCTCGTTGTTAAGCTGCCATCAGGGAAAGTACTGGAAGTCCTAAGGAGGCCAGTGGGGGGGGTGATGGTGAAGAATGGGACATTCCCTTGCCTTTATTGTCAGACCTCGCTGAAAGCAGACGTGGGGTATGGCTGGCTTTGGCCCATTGTTGAAACTTGCCAATGATGATGATTGTATGAAAGAGTGAAGAAAGGAAGGAAACGGGGGGAGAGAAGGAGAAAGTAGGAAGAGAGGTTAGAGACAGAGTAGGTACTTCCAGGGTTAAGGTTTGATTTCCATGCAGGCCACACGCATGCTTAACACTAATGTTGTAGTTGTGCTGCAAAGTGGGTCCATAAACCAAGCACGTAACATGTGGTGTTTGCAAGCTAGAGAGAGAGAGAATCAGAAAAGCTTTTCCAGAGCAGGTGGTTTAGTTTCATTAGCCTCTCTCTGTGCTCTTTCTGCGTCTCTCTATCAAGTCCGAGCCAAGTAACACAAACATTTGGAAGGAAGGGCTCTGAAATCCTTTTCAAGGTCCTGGAGAACTTTTAACGACAGACAGCCAAAGGACCCTGGGGGGGGGCATGGAGCCTGTGTCATTTCATCTGTAAGCACGCGCGTTGCATGTGTGTGCGTGCGATGCGTGTCCTGTGTCCAGGAGAATTCTAATCATGACTGCCCCTCCCCCACACACCCCCCCCCCTCTTCACTCACCCCTCCCCTCCCCAACACAGCAGCCCCCAATTTAGAGCTTCCACCCTCCACACACACACACAGTCACACACACACACACACTCTGCCAGCCAGTCCTCCTCAGCTGCAGCAGATAAATGCTTCACTATCAGTGCTGCGCTTTGCACGGAGACCAGATAAAGAAGACAGACCAGCCCCTGGCTTTGGAAGAGAGCGTGGAAGAAGAAAAAGAAGAGAGAAACACACGGGGAGATAGGAGGAGCGTGGAGGAAGCGGGAGAGTTTCCCACTGCGCTGTGCTCTGTTACAATGGGAGAGGCGTGTTAGAGAGGGAGAGAGTGAAAGAGAGAGAGAGAGTGCAGAACGGTGGTACTAGTCACTGCACTGCAGGTGGATCTGTGCTGTGTGCTGAAGTGAAGGGATTGAAGACTACATTAACTGTTTGGCTGCTTGGCTGTGTCCCAAACAGGTGAGTCATGCTTTTTGCTTTACAGCATCTGTTGAATACTGGTGCATGGTGCCTATAGAGAGTAAAATAGTAAAAATCCTCTGTGTTCAGTTAACTCCAAGAGTGTACAAATGGTTCCATTTGTACACTCTTGGAATTAAATGAACATTGAACATTGATTTTACTGTGCATTCTCTGCCAGCAGGCCCTCTGCTGTGGTTCAAATCCTGCAGAAATGTTGATTACTAAACTGACTGCAGTGCTCACAAGACTCTTAAATCTGGCCTGCATTTTCAACATTTTCAATCTTAATAGATTAAACACAATCTATGATGTGGTGTCACAGTTTCCAAAATGTCAATGTTGTCATGAGAAAGTTTTCCAAGGATGGTAAAGAAGATTCAGAACTTCCACTTGAAAGTTGCTTGCATGCTAATGCGGAGACGCCAGAAGAACCCCCTTCTCCCCTCTTTTCAGTTTGAAAGTTCTTTTTTGTGTGAAAGTGAAAAAAGCATGGAGCTGTGAGCTGTGAATGGGTCTTGGATGGCTCTCTGCACGCATAAAGGGGGCCGTGCTCTCAAGTGTCAGCATGCCTCGGGGGGGGAGGGGCACGATAATGCAGTTTGTTGAGGGGGCTGTTTTGTTGCCTGTCATGTGGGCCATATGTGAGCCGGGCAGACGCAACACGTTACCTGTATTTTTGTCTTTCACTCAGTAAGTCTTATGTATGCCTTGAGACAAAATAGTGTTGCACATTTAACCTCCTGCAAAGCGTGTCCAGGAACTCAAGCGGTCCTGCTTGTCATAATTCTGTCTCTCAACCCCGCCCCCCACCCAAGGAAAAGGAGGTGTTGTGCAGTCAAGTGGTTAGTTAATCTTTTCATAGGTGTCTCTTTACTCACCGTTGCCTAAGTGGCGATAGGAGGACACCATTAAAGAAACCGGGTTCTATTTCTGGGTGTTGTTTTCTGGGTGCTCTTATGAATGGCCTTCTTTCATGGTTGGGTAACTGAATAATGATGGGAAATAGTGTGGTCTAATGGCCTCTGCTCAGATGCTATGTTGTTATTCTGTGCGTACAGTTGGAGTCATTCATATAGCTCGAGGTGTTTGGCATTTTGCATCATCGCGCCTCAATGTGACTCGGCGAGGAATTCATTCTGATGTAAATCCGTTGTTGCGCTTTAGCTGACAGCAAACTGTGACCATCTGACTCTCAAATTGGATTAGAGGGTGCCAAGGATCTTGTTTTTGTCTTGTATTTGATCTTTTTGCCAATTTTCTACGTGGTACCATGTACCAACCAAGTCTTAAAGCACTGCAACTTGAAAAAAACATTGAATGGTCTGGGTTATGGGTTTATATGATAGGTATTGTGTATTAGCCTAAATCTGTGTGGGCAATGAAAAAACAGGGTTTGAGCATGTCTAATCATGACATATAGGCACACTCAATAACAAAAAGACAAAAGCTCTTTATTTTTAGATGGATTTGAACTGTCAGTGCATTTGTCTGTATGTATTGAGTCTAGTAATATGATGCATAACTATCGGTTCAACTCCCATAGCACATGTTGCTGCGGTGAAGGGTTCACTGCCCTGACAAATTCTTATATGAGCAGTCAAATATTTGTTTCAACCCCCTTGAAAGAAGTAATAAAATGCAACATTATAATAGATATTGTTCGGTCTTCCGCTTTTCACATTCTTTGCAGTTTTCACATAGTTTAAGAAATTATTCCCCCCCCTTTTTTTACATCGGGCTTTGAAGAAAATATTGCTGCTCGAGGTAGAATGATTTGCAATCCTGTCTGTCTTGACTTCCTCTCCAGCACCATTTGTTGTGCATCCAAGTGAATTCAGCACTGTATGCCTGAACCTTGGGTCAAGGTTATGAGATACATCTTAATGACAAATTAGGACAGCTTTCTTTCTTGGCGGGATGTTTGATTTATTGCATTGCACACTGGGACATGTAGTTTGATAACATTTCAGCAATTGCTTTCCCCCATACTGAGTCTGAGGCAGTGGACATAATAGTGTTCTCTGATAGTGAAGTATGGTCCCAGTGTGACAGCACAAATGATCCTCAAGAATCTAGAGGGGTTATTTATCACTAGTACTCATACAGGTACAAGCGAAATGCAGGTTTGGTAAGATCTGCAGTGACCCAAATGGTCCCAAAGGGGGGAGAGTGTGTGTGTGTGTGTGTGTGTGTGTGTGTGTGTGTGTGTGTGTGTGTGTGTGTGTGTGTGTGTGTGTGTGTGTGTGTGTGTGTGTGTGTGTGTGTGTGTGTGTGTGTGTGTGTGTGTGTGTGTGTGTGTGTGGGTGTGTGTGTGTGTGTGTGTGTGTGTGTTAAATATTTTGGCTAGTTCTCCTCAGATTATGTCATACAGCATGGTTTCCAGCTGTCCCGAGTCAGCTGCACTTAAATCTGCTCTTGAGAAAGGAAAGAAAAAGGCTTCCCCAAGCATTAACGTGTACGTGAGAGTTGTTTATATGTAGGTGTTTATGTTGCAGATTTGGGTAAATGTATCTGTATACATCTACACTCTCCAAACTGTTTATTTTTTAATTGGGTGGGGGGGGTACATTTGCTGAGCCATCGAAGAAGAATCTTTCCTGTCAGAGTTCGGCCATGTTAAAGCTCTCCAAGGCTTGTTTTTCTTATTTTCTTTTTTTTTTCTTGTGGTGATTTCAGTATGATTGAATAGTGCAGGACAGCAGCGCTAAGCTGAACCAAATGTATTTGGGCAGGGCCCCCAGAAGGCCTTAAATATGAGAGTATGACAATAGGCTTGTACATAGCTCAGCCAAAATGCAGGTGTGTGTGTGTGTGTGCGCGCACAGACCTGATCCAAACTTGAACTTTGTTTCTCAAGTTTCCTCCCAGAAAAGAGAATAACATAACCATGCATCCTCCATCATACTCACAATGTTAAACTGGCCATGGTAGTTTTAGTTACTGAGCTTTGAGTAGTTTGGCCAAAGCTTGATATTCATATGGAGAGCAGTGAGCTAATCTTCAATTTCCCCCTGCCTTGGATTAAGATCTGGTGCTGTTGTTTTTCACAAATGGTTTAGTCATTTTATATTAATACTTAGGTTCTTAGATTCCTGAGGGAACAATAAACATCGATCCCCATTCCCCTTTGACTCCGTTTTTATGACTGGCTGAGTTGTCGTGCAGTTGGTGTTGAACTGAATGTGTTTGAGGGGAAATGTTCTCTGTGAAGGAGAGGTGCAGAAAGAGAAATACAGAAAGAGGAAGATAGACCATATAATAGAGGGAAAGAAAGGATACGCAATTGGCACAAGGGTATGTCTGGTGTTCTCTTCCACCTCTGCAAATCAGCCTCGACGTGCTGATGACTTCACTTCAACTGTGATGAGCATGGCAGGGCGACTGTTGTAAAGTTTTTAACTTGTTCCAACACTTTTTATAGATCACTCTTGTCAGGTCAAGGTTCATGGGACTGGGGGTGCTTTGCCAAGCCTGTCCTCACCAAAATGTGACATCTGTTGCAAAGAATGTATTTTATGTTTGTGGTAAGCTTGTGGTAACCTATCCCCTTGACCTCTATAGGAAAATGCATAGAATTTGTATACCATATAGGCCATTACATATGTTGATACAATGTAGATCATCACGGCCAACCTTCTATTCTTTTGTCTCATTGATGTCAATGTTCACCCCATTTCTGATTAAGGTAATGTAGACTCTCATTGCCCTGTTGCCAATGAGAATTTCTTTGCTATGACCTGAAGTTGCTTTTATCTTCTCTATATAGATATAGAGCCCATTGTCATTGCTGTGTCTCACATGCAGTCTCAGTTCAATCAGCCTTTTGTGGAGGACAATGTCCCTCCCTGTCCTGCACACAGATAACATCATTGTACCAAGCCTGGGGTTGAGTGACAGGGAATATTATCTGCCTCACAGTCACAACAAATGAAATGATGTTAAAGGCATGGTTCTGGGAACAAAATGAGACCCAGGAAGAGCAAGTAAAAAACTGAACCCATGTAAACATGGTAGTATCTATGGATGGTAGCGCTATCCATGATTTGCATTGGTATCTATGGGTGACAGTGGTATCCATGGATGGCAGTGGTATCTAGGGATAGTAGTGGTTTCTACGGAGGGGCAGTGCAGTGTGCAGGGAAATGGTAAAGGAGAGAGTATGGAACATCCAGGAGGAAGGATATTGCTTTACTTCCAACACAACAATAGATAGTCCATTTACGCACACGCACACATACAGACCCATCACTCTGGGAACCTACTGTAGCTCTGACCTAGACCCTTGCTTTCCAAACTCTCAAAACAATGACTTCATCAACTCACAGGGAGCTTCTCTGTCCTTGCAAATATTGACTTTGGTGGTGTGGACATATTGGTCTGCAGCCCTCTGGCTTCCTCTCCCCATCTCCCTGCTGCCTTGTTGGTTTCATCCCCAAGAACTCTTTACAAACTGATCTATCTTTGTTTATGTTGTTTATGTTTCTTTCTATCTTTTTCTTTTTTCCTTCCTTCCTTCCTTCCTTCCTTCCTTCCTTCATTCCTTCCTTCTCTCCCTCCTTAAACCTGGAAGTAATTTAGTGCGTTGGACTTAGGGAAGACTTAGGGAAGGGTGGGACATCGAACTGAGTTCGATGTCCCACCCCTCCAATCAGGGGAATTACATCAGAGCAGAGCTATGATTTCACTGAGACTAAAAACACCATGTTTGGTTTTTAGTCTCATGAAGTGATGAATAGTGGAAGCTGTTACTGCTAAATCACAAAAACATTATGTACTGTATAGCACACTGCACAATCCTGAGTGTTAATTTAACTATTGAGAATTAAATTGGATTTTGCATATACTCATAGTACATTAGTATCAAATAAGAATTGTTGTGTTTCTAATGGTACACCATCCAATAAAGAGTTTCAGTATGCTGTTCATGTCAGTTTAGAGACTTTGTGCCTCAAGTACATCAAGAAAAAGAAAAACACTGCTCAGAGAGAGAAATAGAGAGATAGCACGGATAAAGCAAGAACAGAATGTAAAAAAAGACACTAATCGAAAAACCGATGTTGACAAAATAGATAACCTACAGTTGATGGAAAGATATAGAAAAGTTTCTGAAAAGAAATTCAGAAAGAGAAAAA
This sequence comes from Gymnoscopelus braueri, assembly GCF_963280865.1. NCBI lineage: Eukaryota > Metazoa > Chordata > Actinopteri > Myctophiformes > Myctophidae > Gymnoscopelus > Gymnoscopelus braueri. The sequence goes on from NC_137604.1 coordinate 19,971,271, forward strand.
CTCAATGGCCGCATCCCGCAGTCGGCTTCCTGTTCTCGTTCCTGACACAGCGGAAGACGACAGCGGGTTCTTTTTCATTTACACAGTTGGAATAAGATGGTCGGGGGTTATGAAAGCCAAAAGCCATTGTGAAACACACAGTGATAGACACAACGTAAGGACCAAAGCCCTCTGCTCCTGGCTAGATGCTGAACAAATAGACAAAAGAGGAGTGTGATAGACAAAGGCCTGGCCCTAAGCCAGACCATGCTCTCTAGGGCCACAGCATGGGAGTATAGGGGAGTTCCGATGGGGCTGCATCCCAAGGCCTGCTTCTCGTTGTGGGCTGCAGCTCAGAGGATGTTGCCTGGATTCCTGGTGTGTGAGACAAGTTCTAGTGCATGCACACATTTGTGCGTGCAGTCCGTGCACATGTGTATAAGAGCGCAATGTATCAGTTTCAAGATTCAAGGGCCACAGCCCTGCAGATGAAACAAGGGAACAGTAAGATTACGGGAGGTGAATGAGTAACACTGAGAGAAAAAGACCAGCTGGGGATAGATGGCGAGATGTTGGAGGGAGTAAGAGGGGTGGGGGGTTATTAATCTTTGTTGTTTTCCCCTTGTATTGTCATTTCCTCCACAGCTGGTCCTGGGTTGAAAAGGAAAAACCAACACGGCCGAAGGGTTCTGAAATGTAACCGTTGGTCCTGGGTGTTCCCTATACCGATGGAGAATCTGTATTCATATGGATTATTGATGTAATTCAATGGTAAATGATGGTGAAGACTAAAGCATGCAGGTGATTTTTTTCCCCCCCTTGTTTTGGAGGGTGGGGGGTTCATTCGGACGCAGCACTCGTGTGTCATTTCTAGTGGGGATTATAATTTTCCTGGAAATTACATCCATTTCCTGCTCTAGTGTGTCGCTCTGAACACGTCACTGGGAAAGGTCGCAGTGGCTGGAATTTGAGCCCATGCAGTGGTGTTCCTCCAGGCCATACTGAAGGTGGGATAGCAACATTATTCATCTTATTAGTCAATGCACATGGATCTGTCCTTAGTTTTGTGTCAGATCAGAGTCATTTTAAAGACAAATTGCTCTAGTCTCTATTGGCCCTTGACAGGGACACCTATTTGCCCCCTTTCTTGTCTTAGGTCATGAATCATGGGCGGCATACTCTGTAAAATCCTGAGTATTAATTTAACTCTGAGAGTGTACAAATGGAACCACACTGACCCATAAGGGTCCGTTTTGAGATTTATTGTGAGAAGGATGTACTAGTGCGTGCACTGTGAAAAAACGTCGCTTGTACACTGTCAAGAGTCAATGGATGCATTAACATTTCTACTGTGTACCTGACTGTACTTAATGGAACCATTAACAGACACTCCTGAGGAATTTGGAAGGTCGTCAGGAAACCTCTCCAGGGCCTTAATTCTTGTCTCAGCTGGAGATTTCACACGTAGCCTACTAGTTATTTTAGCACGGACATAAGTGTGGATTTACACATAATGTTTTTCTGTTTTCTGCCCTTATTTCTGCTGAATCATTGTGTGTGTACGCCTTCGCACACACTTGTGCGTCTGTGCATGTGCACATTGTGTGTGTGTGTGAGAGAGTGTGTGTGTACTTGCTGGCATGACATTGTTTCTGCAAAACATGGCAGAAACTATGTAGTCTACTACATGCCAGCAAGGCACCAACTTTGAAAATTGTACGAAATTCTACGCCCCCTGACAAAATACTTTTCTTTTTTAATTAAAGGAGTAGTTCACCCAGAAATGACTCTGCACCGCTCATGCAACATAATCCAACTCTTCTGAAGCCAAACACTGTTCATGCTCTGCTCTGAACGCAAAATCTCCCCCACATGTTTACACTTCTACGCAGAGGTCTACTACATCACATACACATGGAAAGAGCGTGAATGCTTTTGAACACATCTGCTTGTTTGGCATCAGAAGACTTGCAATGTGATGCATGAGCTGTATAGACTAAGGTTAGGGTCAGTTTTTGCTCTTTTTGCACTTTTAAAGGCTTCACCATTGAATTTGGTTGTTTTGGACAAGATTTTGCTGGCAAAAGTTGAGTTGTTGAGACAAAGAAACGTTATCTTAGTTTCAACTGGTATGAGGATGTGTAGATAATGACATAATTTTCATTCCTTTTAAGGTCGATATCTTTCTGAATGGTAAAAAAAAAAGCCTGGGCTTGGGCTGGCTAAACCAGTCAGTGCATGGTCCACATGCTCCTTGTGAGATACGGGGAACCTAGTTTGAATCCGACTCCCATCTTGCCTCGAATCTCTCCTCTCTCTCTCTGTATCCCCAGTCTTTCTACATTTGTCTAAATAAGCAGAACATTCCAAAAATAAATCTTAGAGGAGGATAAAAGGTGTAAGCTTGTTATCAGGACCCAACAAACATTGTCCCAAAATGGTCTGGTTTTGCTTTGTATTTAGGGCTGCCTCTGGCTTGATGAAGTTCCTCATATGACATATGCCGTCTTCTTTTGAAGCCACCCAGCATCGGATCAAAAGTCACCACTTGGCACAGGCTGCAGTTTTTGCAACGTCATTACCATACTACTAAAATGATTCATTTAGTTTTATGAGGTTCTTTTTTCTTCTTCGTCTTTCTCGTTTTTGGAATCTGCCTGGATTTCTGGAAGAGAGACAAAGTAGAGCTATGGAAGTCATTAAAATTCCAGCACAACATGTGGACAATTATTTATTTTTCTGCATGGGTTGGAAGGGGCGGCGTCAGTGGAATGCTGCACTGTCCTTCATGTGTGGAAAAAAAGAGTAGACAGGAGTGTCGGTGCAGGAGGACGTGAGGAGGGAATGAAGGATGAATGAATGGAGGGAAGAGGGGTGGAGTCATGGAGATGAGCAAGGATGAAGGTGGATTGAACGGATGTAGAAGGGGGAAAAAGAGAGGATTGGAGGATTTCTGGAAAGGGAGAAGGCAGAGGCAGACACTACTGAAAAGACAAACAAAGGGGGCAGACAAATGAACACTGAGGATTCAGTGAGCCATGCAGAAAGAGGATTAGCGACGGATGGATTGACACACAGCCTGGAGGAGAGAGAGAGTGAGAGAGTGAATGAGAGTGAAAAGAAGGAAGGGAGAAATGGAAGAATTTACTTTATTGTTACTACGCAGCAAAATCTTCTCATTCACAGATTCATGTTTCACACTCAAGTATGTGAATACACACTTGACTCCCTCAACTGTGTGTTTCACTAATTACCTCCGCCAGCCATGGAGACAAAGTTTTCACCCGTTTTGTCCACCTCCAACTGTCTGACTGTCCTGAACGGATTTACACAAACCTTCATGGAAACGTTGGTCCTGAACTGATTAATCATTGATTGGCTAAAAGGTTGCGTGGTAGTGGGTGTGTGGGCCTGTCACAAAAATGCACATAAGTTCTGTTGGCGACTAGGGGACGTGGCACCAGAAAAAACTGTAACTCCTTAGACAAACTGCAACCTGGGTGGAGGTCTGTAATCTACCAAGCACATTTTGCTTTTTCATTTAACTCTGAGACTGGTTTTCTTTTTTCCTTCAAAGTAATTTTCAGATCAGTTGATGTCACTTAATGAAAGAATGAAATCATCAGATTTCTTTTCTCTTTTTTTGTTGGGTCATTCTGTTCCACACTGATCTCCTCTGTTAAAGACATACAGTGGTCCTGACAATTATTAAGAGTCCTCAGACGGTATCTTATTTTTTTTTAAAGGGTCACTTCTGCTATATGCGATACATGGTCATACTTTACATCACCCACCAACCATCCATAAATCTTCCCAGTCCCTCCGTCTGAAATGTGGAAATATCCCATCATGCCGGTCCCAGAATTCCCTGCTGCGTGGGACAGTGGGTGTTTTTTCAGATTGGTTAAACAGAGAGGAGGACTTGAAAGAGCCCTTTACTTGGAGAGTATCACCACACAGACCTGTGTGTGTGTGTGTGTGTGTGTGTGTGTGTGTGTGTGAGAGGTTGGCTTCTATCGTTCCACCAGACACCTTGTAAACTGAGCCTTTTCACAACTGCACACACACACACACAGCTCCCATCTTAGGTTATGCTGATTATAGAGAAAATGTATGGCCAACCGCTGTGTTGAGCTTCACAGGACTACAGTGACTTGTAGCTCTGTCCTCTGCTTCCCATCAATCCAATCCTCCTACTCTCCCTCCAGTTTATCTGACAACCACTGATAATGGATGAGTAATGGGAGAATGGACATCATAGTGTGGATGGACAGAGCAAGGAGGCGTGGGTGGGTGTGTGCTTTCAGTCTGAGGAGACAAAAGAGGGAAAGCGATGGGTGTTGTTGAATTTCTCGGCACATAACTGCGGTATTGCCTTGCACAGCCGACAAATGTATCAAGACTAGAGCCCGACCGATGCCAGCTTTTTGGGTCCGGTGCCGATCCCAAGAGTCCTAGTAGCGAAGTGCACAATTTTCAAATCCATTTTGGAAAACGTATATTTTATTAACCACTTGGACCCTGGCATCCCAATGTTGGCATTGTCATCGGGCAAAAATAGTAATAGTAATAATCTACAAGATCACAACACTTTGTGAGATTGTAGATCGGCTATTTTTGAACGTTTCTTAACAGTGCTTATACATATTTTTCTTTAAATCGGAACATCTCACCGTCTACTACATAACTACAGATACCGGTTTCATCCAAAAAGTCAAATAATGGCCGATATTTCGGCCAAATGGATATATCAGTCGGGTTCCAATCAAGATGGATTCTCACCAACTAGACTCTCCTTTGCTTGAGCAAGACAGATTGCACCAACAGGCCTCCAATGAGGTCATTCTCTCTCTGGTGTGTCTAATTCCATGTGTATCTCTCTCCCTTTTTCTCCCTCTCTGCGTTTGATCAGTCTAAATTGAAACCGACAATGAAAACCCTGGGGCTGATGGCTGCATTCACCTGCCCTGTCTAGTCTACAGATTGCTGGCTAATTGACGCGTAACATGAGAAACTACATCTCCATTCCAACATTAACGCTCATTCTCAGAAAGGCGGCTGTGGCCTTTGTCACTGATTCCTCCAAGGGTATGCTTACATATCTCATGATGCCAGTTTAAATCATTATGTAGGAGGGTGCAAAACTGATTTAAGGTCAGTGCTTTCAGTCGGTGCGTTCAGTCAGCTTGAGTGTACCAAATACATTTTAAATGACACGGGGGCAAAATGGCTGGCCCTATAAATATGGAGATAGAAAGGACAAAGATTTCATCCAATGCCAATGTGTCCATCAACTGTCATTTAGCAAGTCACATAACTGTTCCGTCATTGTAAGTCACTCTGACAAGTCAACAGTGTCACACATGGCATTTTATACTTAAAATGTAAACCACTCTGAAGCCCAGATGTAGACCAGTGAGCCCAGCCACCCTGACGCTAATGTACATTGACACAGCGCAGTTCTGAGTTACCATTAGCCCGCAGGAGTTTTCCTTGAATAAACGTCTGAGTGATCTTTAGCACCGCGAGAGACTGATCAGACATCTAATCCTGAAAGTTGAAAAGATAATCCCCCCCTGCTTTTATGGGCCTTCATCGGCCCTGTAAGCCTTTCTACCCTTTTGCTTTGGCCTCTCTCTGCTGCTTAAAAGGTTGCAGAGCCTTGCCTTGAAGTGCCTTAAAGATCTTTGTCATCAGATCCCTTGGTATGCTCCTGACTTGACAATAGCGCGTGCAACGGTGACACAGCTATGCTGCAAGTCAAGAATGTCTGAATCTAGCATTCCAGACGGAGACAAATCAAACAAGTGGAACATCATGACTAATAATTAGCACTCTGCAGCTTTTCCCTCAGGCACTGTTAAGCAATCTTAGAAACCGACGTCTCTGAACATAGCAGACACTTGATGAAAAATATTTTCGTCATATGTTTGTGTCAAAGAACGATGGGGGGTATTTACTGCTTCACCCAGCAGATGGCTGCTCAGAGTGTCTTGTTCACAGACGCTTCGACGGTCGAAATTGTGACCGTCCGATTCCCAGACAGCCTATACCCACTCAGCTATAGCCGCCCTAAAGAGAACCGCTCTAAAAAAAACTATTCTGCTGTGGGATGTTACCTCAGCTCTGGGTCAGTTTATTAGAAGGTTTTTCTGGGTCACAAGCTTTTCCTGCCCGATTGCATCACTAGGTCCAAGTTTCCGCTGAGACCCATACATTGGTGGGTAAGAACAATAAGTTGCCCCCAGCGATACGCTGCTGCCCTTTGGATATCCTTTAAGTCCTTCCTGATTGGAGAGGATGGAGATTTGTGTGTGTGTGTGTGTGTTACAGAGAGAATGAGAGGGTGTGTAAGGAAACAGCTGGCCACGCCACTTTTCCTCAGTCGTACACACACAAACACACAGAGTTAGTTGAAAATGAATGAGCATCCATTCATATCCTTGGGCATTAAGATGTGTGTGGTCACTCCCACATTTGTATTACATCCTCGTGGGAGGGGGGGGGGGGGTGTACTGTTATTCATCGCTCTCCTCTTTGGTGGTCTAATTATCCAGGGCTCTTATACTGTAGATCAATGAAGCCTTCTGCCATAGTCTTGGTTCTGAGAGATGAGTGATGGTTTGACCTTTATTGAGGTTCATCTGTTGAAATGAAAGCAGTCCCTCTGTACTAGGCAGTCAATAACCTCTCTGATGTTGGATGGGATTTTCTCACGATTTAATGAATCCCCTCCTCTGAAAGATGTGCGTTGGCTTCATGGTCATACCGTCCAGAGATACACAAGGGCAACGCACGCATGTACAGTCTCAGCAGAAAGTTGTGACCTCTCACATCCTCACAGGAAACTCTCTCTTTCTCTCTCACACACACACACTCACACACACACACATCACTGTCAGGAAGCCAATTGCACTGAAATACTGTAGGCTGTTAAAGATAGGGCAGTGATATAAAGAAACATAAATAGACTAAGAGGATCGGAGACAAGTGGAAGCAGATTCCTAGATCACAAATGGAGTTAATGAAGTTAACTACACAAGGGCCTCTAATCTTGAACTTAGGGCCAGGCTTCTCAAAACCATTATTGGTCATTTGTTCATAAGGTGAGGAAGATATTATTAAGCACTAACATGACTGAGATGGAGCCAACCCCCAGTCAACTTAGTATAACTATACTGAATAAGTATAAATAATTATTTAGAATCTATGCACACAAGCGCTCGGGTGGCACAGTGGTAAAGTGCCTGCCCAACACCGCAGAGGTTGTGGGTTCGAAGCCACCGTGGTGCATCCGGCTTTGTCATGCGTCAATACAAACACAATTGGCCCGTGTTTGGTGGAGGGCTGCCATGCGGGGAGAGTGATATTTGTCACTGCACGTATTCTTACGGGCTATTTTCCGAGATTTGATGTAGAGGGGCGAAAAAGGAGCAGACCTAGTATAGACAAACCCCTGGGGGAATCCAGTCAACAACGTACCATATAGGGTTAAGTGGTTTAAGTTCCTACCAGAGTTTACTTCTAACAAGCAATATAAACTCCTTGAAGTTCAAATATGGTAAATTCATGTTTCCCTCTATACTTCTCTGAAATCTGTAATATATCTCCAATTTGATCATTTATGTCCACAAATTGAATACTTTGCTCCTTCATGCTCTCAAATTGCCTCCTGTGCCGATATCACAACCCAGACGATGCCACAAAAGCTGCTAAGTTCAGTTCACCCATATCTTCCCTTATACTGTAGCGTGTAGCCTGTAAATTGCCAGTCAGCCAGACGTTTCTCACACAGCCATCTCAGTTGAAATCTCTGTGACAGCAGTGTTGCAAGTAAATGATCTGTTGGAAGGACATAGAAGGACCCCGAGGGGGCTGTCCAGCAAGATGTCTGACCCTGTGGATGCCATCAGTGTCTGCATCCAACACGTATATGATGGATGATTTGTATTGAAAAACGTGTCAGCCCCCAAGGCCACACACACACGCACACGCACGCACACATGCACACTCGTTCCTGAGGCCCCCTTCTCCTACTTTTCTGACAGCATGTCATTGAGTAGTGGGGCGAGAGAGAGGGAGTAACAGCATAGCGACTCATTGAGAAGGGACACTTTGCTTGTTTCCTGTCCTGCTTGGTAGAGTCGTGCTGTGCGATGCCCTCTTAAAAAGGAAGAAATGCCCTTTCAACCTTGGTTACACTCCAATCATTTGGAATCCAGCCTGTGATCCATGCACTGCATCATGGGTATATTTTTGTTCAGAACTCACCCAGCGAGAAGCTCTTGGCACTTGGAACACGAATGCCATTGTTTTGGATCGTGTACAAGCTCCTCAGAAAGAGCACTTAACTGTTTAACTGCTGATACTTCAACATTAGCACTGTGATAAATGCAGCAACTCTGACAGGCAAGCCAAATAAGTTTCCTCAACATTTTTGCACTGATTACACGGATTCCATTCCAGTAAACAGATTTTTCGCTTCCCTCTGTTTAGTTTCCAATTGCTATCAGTCTTTTCAGCTGATTTTGACAACAACATTGCCTGGTTTATCACAACAGTGGACAATGAAAAAAAAAAAGTTTGTCTTCCTATCTGTATAAGTCCCCTTCTTCTGGTTGACTGGAATTTGGCCTCTAACCCCTCTCCAGTGTCAGTAGAGTAACGCATTTCCATCTCGGCAGGATGAATGTCTTTGGAAACTTACACTGGAAAATGCCACAGTGTCAGGTGGTCAGGGTTTATGCCCAGAGCCCACAGTGGACTAAACAGCGAAATGCCAATGTCCTTTTGTTCCTTGAATGTGGGCGTCTTCAACCTTGATTGACCTTGAAAGTTCCCGAACCTCAATAAGAAGCCTTCTCTTTGATGGGCAGCCGCAGGTTTATTGTTGGCTTGTTCTTAACCGTTTCTGAGGCACGCCGATGGATGAATTGGCCCTTTGGGGCTCTAGGCTCTGTGTGGTCGCTGCGTCGAGGCTCCGGCCCGTTTGTAGCGAAGACACAAAGGGCCTGTGCTGTGGGATTGCAGTTGGAGGAGTTTCTTTCACAACTCCTCTCACTCTTTTAGAAATCGTGTCCTTTCAAGTGGGACACCAAACAAGAGGTCATGGTCAAGTTCACAGTGGAGGTGGTCTCTTTGGACTTTTCTCGTCTAGACTTTAGATGGGAAATCGTCTTTTAACTACTTAAACCTTATATACTTTGGGGACCAGGGTCTCCCAGGGCTCTATACTTGGCCTCCTTCTTTTTTTCTCCATCTAGCCCGGGGGACACCCCTGGGCTGGCCGATCTAAAATTTGTGATCTTATCTCGGCTATTTTCACAAATGCTCGCCTATTATGACGTGCTCAGAAAAGGGACGCTAGGCTTCAAGTGGTTAAGCTTGTGCTTAACACATTGCCCACCAAAGACGCAGATCTGCGTTCTATTATCAAATTATAATTTTTTTGAAAATTCCACAAGGGGCGCTCTAACACAGCTTTGGAATGATCCCTCGTCACTCAGAGAAGCAGTAGACGGATGTGACGTCATTCCAAAAAACAAGACATCCGTCTGCCCCAACTATAGGATTTTTAGAAAAACACTCCTAATGCAGTTTCTTTTTTTTTGTGATGAAAACCACCCGTTTTCAACAGGCCATAGCCCCAAAATGGCGGATTGCGGTTGGAATGTTATCGTTCCAGTGGATACACGGATCCCTCCGCCAACCCACGGGGACTTTTTTTAAAAATTGTTTGTGCACAACGTGGCTTCCACGGCGTTTCAACGATCGTCTATTTAAGGTCATTACTCTGGCAAGGGGATAAAAAAACAACGTTTAATATCAAGGCGGGTAATGTGTTAAAGTTTATCCCAATTTGAGAACGGTCTAGTAGAGCAGTATGATCGCATGCTTCAGTCATGGTACAGGGTTCAGCACAGTTGAGCCACAAATCAGTTTAGGACCTATATGGGCGGCAGTTAAACGTTTGCATATGGAGCAGGGTTCCAGTGTTGTGTGTTATCTTTTTAAATGTCTCTGCTATGAATGAAATCTGGAGCGTGCATAAAGTGAACCATATGCCGCTATGGAATCCCCTTGTGATCTCCCTCACTGCTGCTATCCCTCTTTCTGTCTCAATCTCTCTGTTGTTCTGCTGTCTCCCTTCCCTCCCTGCCTGCCTGGGGTGGGGTCACAGCGTGCATGGGACTGTTTGTTTGAGGTTGCCATGGAAACTGTCATATAGGCCAGGGGTGACGCGGACGTGTGTCTGCACTCTGCAGTGTGTACCGATAAGCATGTGTATGTGTGCTGGAGGGGTGGGTTGAGAGTGTGTGTGAGAATGAGTTCTGCTCCATGCAGAATGAGCTCATCCAGACACACACCCCGACATATTGAGTTTGCCTGTTTCCTTGGATTGTGTAATGGAGAGTCCCCAAAATACTCACCAGACCCGATCTCTCCCTGAAACCCCTCCTCTATAGTTCGGCCTGGCTGTCTGACCACAGGCTAGTCACAAGGTCCAGTGGCTGAGTAACAACAGAGTACAAGTGCATTCCTATCTGAGAATGAGAAAAATGTACTATTGCTAAATACATTTATTTTATGTACAGCATAAGCATGAAATAAGATTTATTTCAGTGGGTCAATCGGTCATTTTTGTTTGCTTAGAAAAGAGGAAGATGAGTTGATGGCCCTCATGGCCGGACATTGACCCATGTCCTGTTATTCTCTGCACATCAGGTGTGTTTGTTTCTGCATTCATACTATTGCATAACGGTTCCCACTCCCTTGTTATCACCAAAGTACCACTTGACTGACATTAAGCAGATTATGATATGGGATTGTGTGTGGTGGTTTTAAACACTTTTTTTTACTTTAAACACCCGGGTAGGATGAATGTACTGGTATTTTTCTTGTCTTTTAATAGTAGAAATACATCCCAAGAGTAAGGAAATACTTTCACCGCGGAAAACATTTGTGGTGCTTGATGCCTACTTTTCCTTGAGGGAAATGTAATGGTACATTTCACAAGGATTTCTGGAAGATGGATTTTGACTTAAAGCGTAAAAGGGCATATTTATTAAAGCCCTAATTATGGATGTGCCATGTGATTTTGGTTTTCCACAAAAAACACCCGTCTTTGTGAAACAGGGACGTTCAAACACACTGATGCCATGCATGCTACAGACAGTTGGGGAATGATATCTATGGTAGGAAAGTAGATGAGTGCATTTGAGTGGGTTTTTAATTCATGTTCATTCTTGCCCATATCTGGAGATCTATATCTGTCTGTCCTTGTCCCTTTTATGCCCATAAATGGAGATCTCTGTATCTGTCAGTCCTTGTCCCTTTCATTCCCATATATGGAGATCTCTGTATCTGTCAGTCCTTGTCCCTTTTATGCCCATATATGGAGATCCCTGATGTCATCCGTATATGCCCATATACAGGCATGCCCCCTTTTGTGCCCATATATAGAGCTGACTCATTTGTTTGCGCCTGATGTCATGACGACACATTGAGGTTAGACAACACACTCCATATTTGGGCGTAGCTGCATTAGGAACTCCTTATATGGTTATGGCTGATTCATGTTGACCCAAAAGCTTCAAATGTGATGTGCGTCTATGTTAAGATTTTTGATTCAGGTTTCCTAATGTGTTTTTTGAAGGGGCATGAAACCCTAGGGCCTATGGTTTGTCATCAACAAACCACAAAATTGGCCTAGGGCCTAGGCCAATTTTGTGGTTTGTTTTCCTATACAGGTTAAAGATGTCCTCATTTTACACGGTGATGTAAGGCTAAGCAACGCAGCTGTAGCTAGTAAAGTAAATAATGGGCGTGTTAGGTGTGCCAACTGCCAACGTGCAAGCATTGACAGAAGTCAGTAGCTGCAGCTACACTGCTTACATCACAGTGTACTATATCGGGTCAGTCAGCCATGTTTTTACCCTTCTGTATTTTTTTACCCTGTACACGATAACAAACAACAAGATCATCCGAGGCTTTCATGCCCTTTTGATGTTATTTCAGATAATCATGATTTCTGAAATTGACACACACACACACACACACACACACACACACACACACACACACACACACACAGAAAGAGAGAGATTTTCGACCACTACCACAAAGAAACTGTGTGGAAAAGTACAGGACAATAAAGCAGTGTTATCTTCTACTGCAGAGCTTAGATCAGCTGAGGTTTCAGATGCAGGCACATCTCCAGGGGTCTCTTTTATAAAAGGTTGTTACACACAGCTGTTGCGTTTACAAGCAAATTCAAGCCACGGGTTATGTTCATTTTCGGTTACACTGACTTTCTTTGTGGCATGTCGAAGCAAGCCATTACGATTTTCTACGGTTTTAGGTTAAGAATGCAATATATATTATATATATATACACATTATAAATTATTTTAAACTGTATTCTTTGAAGTTATCATAGAGGTGACGAAATCAAAGAGTAGTTTTATCATGCATTTCTTTCTGATCATCCCTTGAAAGGTCTGTAAAAAGTCTGTAAAAAGTGATGCACATATGAATAATGTAGATGGCTGGCTAAGAAGGCTTACAGTGGGAACTGGCAGCATGATTGTTATTTTGAATTCCCTAAATGGCTCCGAAACTCACATTGCCTGTCTAGCGCGCTCACAACTAGTACTGGTGTTCAATTGAGCAAGGCATTTGGGCATGCAACTTAACTTCACTCCTCTGCGATTAATCATGCCGACACAGGCAGGTCTGAGGCTGAAGATGATCAAGAATGACCCTTGACCCTTGTTCCTGTGTGTACATTGAATGAGCTAGCAGTCTCAAAACTTTTGATTTATTTATTTTTATAAAAGAAAATCAGTATCTTATATCTTGATAGCTCAGACAATTGAACAGAACCCCTTTTCAACAAAGAATCGATGTCAGTTGGAGATTTGAGAACATTTACAGCTTGCTTTAGATAACAACTCTCTCCCATGAAAGTGTGTGGTTATGGGAAGCCATGGAGCAGCTATGACCATGGGTATGTATGTCTAGCCTTCCTCAGTGTTTGGTGGTGAGTCCATACGGTAGCAGTTAAAGGCAATGGGACCGGCAAGGGATTGTTTTTGTTTTGCGTGGTTGAAGCAACAGGGGTTTGTTAAACCCTGACTCGATGGGTCTGTCATTAACGGCCGTAATTATAGTGTGATTAGAGTCTGGGAGTGTGTGTGGGTGGGTGCGTGAGTGTGGGTGTGCTGGGCTGTGTGTCTGCAGGGTTTGTTTGGTTTCTTTGTGTTACATTTCTTGTAGGACTTTCACCATTCTAAATGGCACTTGCTAACATTAGAATGATTTCATTAGCTAAGTGATGTGGAGGACTGCATCTCAATTACATTGGTGTAGATGTATGAATAACAGAGCACTGGCACACTTTGATCAAAGACAGTATGACCTTGAATTTAAAGCACATGGACATGATGTATCAATGATACAATATATTACACACAACACTACATACAGTATAAGCCAAATGCAATCAATATCCTTGCAATCAAACAATGTGTCATACCATATAAGAGAAAGTGTACTGTCTTGGTGGCCTTTAGGACATCAACAGATAATGTTTGTCTGTGTCAGTTTGATTATATCAGCTATGTGGGTGACATAACCAGGAAGCTGCATGTGTGTAGTGTAGATGGTAGATGGCCAGACCTGACATTTAAATAAGCCAAGATCTTGATAAGCCACGGTTGTTCCGGTTGTTAACATTCCACACTGAAGTTTGTAAAGGGTGAATGTAGTGTAACAGTTGTTAGTGGTCTTGTGTGTGCCTCGGCTGGGTAACACCACTGGTTGATGCTTTTTGTTTTGACACAAAATGTGATAAAGTATATGTGATTTGATCATTTGACATTTAAGGGAGACATACAAACGGGGACTCTGACAACGGGTACTGGGGTGGGGCAAGCATTTCCAACTTGCATCATTCCTGACTTGCATCGTTCTCGAGCAGGCCGGTGCCCGGTCTAGTTAATTAAATGAACCGTAGCGTTTTGATTCTGGGCATGTCGTAGTAGGGGAACATTAGGGCGAAAATTGGCGAACAGTAAGTGGAACTAGCCGAACTACATGCACACGACATGTCGCAACGCAACGTCTTATGAGCTTTTGATTGGCTATGTTCGGGAAAGAGATTTGGTGGAGAGGGAAAAAAGGAGGGTGTGGGCCAAGTATAGACTCCTTCCTGTTGATTTTGCTATTTTTATTTAGAAGAAAGCCCGGACTGGATCCGCGGATCCAGATCTTCAAATGGTAAAATCAGCAGGGAGTTGACATTTTTATAATAAAAAAAACTGGGTTTGGTGGTGTTCTATATTGTCTGAATCAGCTTTGTTCGTTTACGTGCTAAAAGAGTGACTTTGAGAGCTGTTTTACCGTACAATGTCAATGAGGGGCATATTTTGAATTATCAATTTTTTATCAATGGAGCAATATTTTTTTATTTCTTGTCCACCTTAGGAGTTACATCATGGCAAGGTAACTACACAACCCAAACCTCTACCAAAGTGGTCTTGCCCTTTTAAGTGGCTACTTTTGAGAATTAATACAGTGCTGCTAACTTTGGACTTTGAGGTATTGAAGCTTGGCTCTCACGAGTGTCAAAAAGTCAGCGGTTCACACTCTGAAGTACTAAAAAAAAGCTCAAATGTTCTGCTCCACACTCCTTTCCAGGTCTTCACCCACTCACAGTTCATTCTGGCATTTCTGGGATAAAACTTTCTCCGGACATTTTGTCATCTTAAATTCAGTCCCAGGCCAGCAGCATTCCTCCATATTCTAGTACCATCATTCTAGAACATCTATCCATTTTGAACTTAAATGCATAAGCTTTTTTGTCTGTTTGTGACTGAGGGGACAACGTAACCATGGAAATCAGTTGTAGAAGAAAAAAAACAAGATCAAGTGATAGTATTGTTTCTTTTTCGTTTTTGTCCTACTGGTTGTGTTGACCTGAGGTGTGTTTGGCATCCTGTTGCCAACAGTGAGGAAAGTGTGTGTGTGTGTGTGTGTGTGTGTGTGTGTGTGTGTGTGTGTGTGTGTGTGTGTGTGTGTGTGTGTGTGTGTGTGTGTGTGTGTGTGTGTGTGTGTGTGTGTGTGTGTGTGTGTGTGTGTGTGTGTGTGTGTGTGTGTGTGTGTGTGTGTGTGTGTGTGTGTGTGTGTGTGTGTGTGTGTGCGCGCGCGCGCGCGTATGGGTGTGTAGGATAGTTATGTATCTGTGCTTTTCTGCATGTGAAGAGATTTGATATGCATGCTACATAGGCAGAATGCTGTGATTGCTATCAGAGCTGTGGCAGTGTGCAGACTGCAGATATAATGCTTTGTGGAGATCAGACCCAGGGCGCAGTTACACAAAGAGACGCCATGCAAACAATGTACAGCAGCTGTTAGAGAAAAAAGTGAACCTCGGGACTTCATCAGGGGCATTGTTGATAATAATGCCACAGATCACACCTTAGCTTCCACTACAGCCACGGGGAATTTTTTGACAAGGTGTTTTGATGTAATCCATCGATTTGTCTTTCTTTCAGAAATGTTGAGGCACGTATGAAAATGGATAACGAAGGTATCCTTTCGTATTGTGATGACAATAGTTGCTCAAAGCTATAGGTTTAGGTTAGGGGTGTTAATGACAGTAAAAAAAAAAGTTATAATTACTGTGTTGCTGAAGTGTCGGCAAGAGGGGATATTATTGCGTGGCTCAAGTACTTAATCATATGCTGAAATCCTGCATCCTTCCTCCACAGCTGCATAGTCCTGCTTTTGCTATAAACCCCAAAATGCTTTAGTTACAGAATGGAGTTCGCCCTGTCTGAATCTGCATGGAGATGCATGTTGTTTAAATGCTACGTATTTCCTACCCGACGCTCTCCTCCTTGCACAGACATACTAGGGTGATGTCTTCATAAATGGGTCATCATGGAAGTATTGCTGCTAGTACTGTAAGTCAAATGTATAACAGTGCTTACACAGTCGTCGCTTTATCCACCACCATTGGTTTTCGTCATCATGTAACGCTAAATCCACGATGCTCCCATATACACTACACCAAACTGATGTTGGTGGATCCTCTAACTGTATACTTTGTCTTGTCCACTTACCATTTTCAAGACTGACTGACATCAAGACGTCATAATTCAGCCGTGCCAACTGAGAAGTTTGAATGGGTAACTTATTTGCGCAATTGTGGCGTTTTTAACACCCCTAGTTCATGTTGGTTGTGAATAGAAAGCTTGTAATCCTACAGGCTAACAGCTCCTATAGTAGCAAATGATGCATTTACCATTTGCATTATTTACCACTATAAAAGCTTGGAATCCTACAGCCTACAGCTCTTACAGTGTTGAGAGACACGATGACAGTCCATTCTGAAAATTACAAATGGAACTAGTCTGCAAACATGTTTTTCTTTTATTTCTTTTTGTATTTATGTTCTCAACACTCCATAATCTTTAACTTAACCCATTTAGACCTGGAACACCTACACGTTGTTATACCTTTCAATCCGGGAACATCTTTGTGTAACATTAGCTGTTGCTGTATATATAGCAACATATTTTTGTTTGAAATTTTCGAATTAAAATCAGTTTTTCAGAAAACTGGCCTCAGGTCTAAATGGGTTCAACCATATTAGGCAGTTATAACCCTGGAAACTGGGTCAATCATAGTTAACTGTTTCCATTGTTAAACTGGCTTTTATTGTCGTTTATAACTAACTAGCCATAAAATCTTTTGTCTCATTTTCCCGAATCCAAACGTGGTTATGCTTTTATGTAAGGAAGCACTGTGTAAACACCATTGAACATGACCTGCAGTAGTACATTTCACTCTAGTATCTTAGGGCAATAACTTCTCTTTGTTGTTGGTCATCTGAACTTGCCCCAGGGCTCATTTCATCCTTCTGAGCAGAGGACGGGGAAAGAGTAATGATGGCTCCTGAACAAACAGACCTTTTGGTGCCTCGCTCTCCTCAGCTTCAAGTGAACTCTGTTGTCTCTCTACCTGCAGCCTCAAGGCAGAGGCAGGCTACCCCGGTCATGCTTGAGCGCTATGTAATGACTGTGTGTGTGTGTCTGTGGATGTATAGCCTACGTTTGTGTGCTGATTTATGGGTGATGTGGCTGTCCGTGGCTCTGTGTGCGTGTGCGTGTGCATGCATGCATCTGCTTGTGTTTGTGTTCTTTCAGTTAATGAGTCCATTTGCTCAAACATTGACAGCTTTGTTCAGATCCCTGTAGGAAGTGAACCTAAGGGCATTCCCATTATGTTATTCATTAGCTCCTCTCTAAATACCTCTTTACCCCTCAAACATGGATTAATGGCTACTTATGATTCCACCCCTACAATCATAAAACGACCAAATAGACATGGGAGTGACAGAATTAGGTGTGTGCGCATCTCTGTGTTTGAACAGTAGGCGACATACTGCTCTGTAAGTTAACCTTTAAGGCCAATGGAGGTTAAATGTGTTACCATAGCCAATGTTCTGTATGTAATAGCATCCACTACCATGACATTCATTGTCATGGTAACTGACTGTTGACAAGACACCAAGGGCACCGCAAACCAGGCTGTAAAAATTAGTCACCCGATTCATTATCCTAAAGACTATTTTTGTCATTCATTATTTATTTTGTGGATTCAGTGGGTGGAATATTGTGTTCATGGTGGACTGAACTTGAACTTGGTACAGGCTTCCTGCTACAGAATCGTCTGTCTAACGGTTAGACAGACGATAGACAGACGATTCCGTAACACCAAAGCTGGCAATGGGATAGTCCAGTGGTTAGACTCTAACCACTGGACTATCCCTTTGCCAACTTTGGTGTCCTAATTCATTGTGAATTATAAGTAGGCCTACAGTACATAAGCAAGAGTACTGCAAATTCCTCCATGTTGTATCTTGTATGAGCTGAACTTAATATTTCTTAATGGTATTATTACATATTTTCTATTGTTACTACAATGTGTGAGGAACCAGAAGAAAATAATGTTACTCTTAAGTACTTGTACACAAGATGTAACAATAAAGAGATTTGACCCTTGAACGTATTTGGAAGGGAAGGCAAGTTTATTTGTAAAGCCCATTTCAACACCAAGGCAGTTCAAAATGCTTTAAGTTAAAACAGTGCAACTCAAGAATCAAAAACGTCAATGAAAACTAAAAGTGGCAGAAAACTGAATAGTTTTAGGTTTGGATTTAAAACAACTGATTGTGGTAGCAGACCTGCTGTTTTCTATGAGTTCGTTTCAGATATGTGGTGCATAAAAACTGAACGCTGCCTCTATGTTCAGTTTTATTTCTGGGGACATAAAGAGAGGTCAGGATGGTTCATGATGAATCACAAGTTCAAAAACGTGTTTTGGCCCTAAACCATTCAGACTGAAGCTGTTATCTTGTATCTGAGGTGGGAGAGGTTGAAAACAAAAAATTGTGGAACTTTTTTTTTATTATTCCAGTGGCGTGGCCTTAAAAACATTTAATCCAGAATGTTTTTTATTATCTTAGGCATTACCACATCTGTCATTCCCCTGTGACGTCTCTACCACCCGAGGAGGCCATTTTGTTGTTCTTGCTAAAGGGACACCGGTCCCAGTGATGAGGTCAAGTGTTTGCATTCCTGAACGGTTAGTATCGGCTAACATACTCCGTCCACTGCTGTTACAGCTTGGCATTTGATGGGAAATGCTGACTGAACGCTGATAGCAGGGTTTTACAGTAAATGGATACCAGAGTGTAGATGGTGAAGCAGGCCGCCCAGCTCTTCCTCTATAGTATGTTTTTGTTACTGACCGTATTATCGTACGGGTCAGTAAGAGGCTGACTTAAAACAGAGGGATGGGCTTGCAGCTTTGTGTGCAAAAGAGTCGTCATTCACCAGGCTTGAAATAGTTGCTTGGAGACCACAGATTACAAAACACGCATTCAGATGTTTCTGTTTAGTTTTTTAGACTGTCTTGAGTTGTGTCACAGGGGCACAGTGGAGGATGAGCAATCACAGCAGTTATTGTTAGGAAGAGCGTGATAAGTTATCATTAGGAGATAGACTTGCATAGTGTTTATCACTAAACGCCTGATATGGTTGCTTAGACACGATACTGTGAGGGCGACTGTAGCATGAATTGGGTTTGAAAGAGCGCTTACAGGGTCGTCGTAACAACGGATCATGTGAATTGAACCCCACAGGAAGGGCGAACATTCCGCGAAAATAGCAGATCTGCAAGCTCACAACGCAACGCATTGTGAGCTTGTTGATTGCCTATTTTCTGCAAAGATGTACTGGTCTAAAGTGAAAACAGGAGGTGGTCGAGTATAGAGACCTTGGGGATCCTGGTCAACTAAGTATAGGGTTTATGTAAAGTGATTTTCTTAACACATTCACTGCCAGACTTATTTCTGGCTGGGTGCACCCACTGCCAGCGTTTTTTCGATTTTTCAAACCTTTTCAAGTAGTCACTAGTCACAGAATATTTATCTCCAGTATGATCGATCCCCTGATGGTTGCTAATCACGGAGGGTTTCACTGTGTTTCCGTAAAAGAAAAAAATTTCATCGCGACCGTTCTCTTGTTATACGCCGTTGAAAATAGCATATCTCGCCAAAAATACATAGTAAAACACAGGGGCCGAGATACAGAATATTTCCCAAATACTTTAACCAGGAAGTGAATGGAGCAGTAAATCTTTGGATCACGTTATCTCCTGGTTCTGTGTGAATTTGTTTAAATGACGGAGATCTCCGTCAATGGCAGGAAATGTATTAAGAGGCACACTTATTCATTGTATCTGCAATGTAGATCGCTTTCAAAATGGATTTACACCTATGCAATCGTTAAATGAAACTGAGACAATAGGCACAACTTGAATTAACCCTATTATGGTTGTGTAGTATACAATCATAATACAGTTAGAGTAACTACTGTATTTAGAAGTCATCATAAACACAAACACTCACCACCGCTGTTAAGATTCTATAGTAGATTTGTAGCTTGTTCAGCAGTTTCAGCAGTGGGTATTGTGTCGGGGGGGCACTGGGTGCATTTTTTCCCCTGACTCAGGCCTGGCAGTGCCAGCTTGGGTTTGTGATGGAGGGGGACTAAAGTGCTGAGTGATATACTGACCTCTCAGTCTGAATTACCATGGGGAAAGATTCCCCTCTCTCTCTCTCCCTCTCTCTCTGTGCCACTCCTTACTGGGTATGTTCTCTGCACTGCAGAATGATGCAGATACGAATGCTGTCTGCAGAAATGAGAAAAGTACTGTATTGCAAAACTACAGAGAAGATTATAGCATGCAGAGATTATACTGAATTGCCTTGCAGCCTGAGTACACATTGAGACTGAGCTGTTAAATGGATGATGTGGAGTGGTTTAGGCTTCTGAGCTGTTCTTCCAGCTTCACCCAGCTGATGGCTGCTCAGATGGCTTTAATGAGCGGCAAGCGGGAGTAAAGCTGTTAGGGGTCCTGCTCAGGGACCCTTCGTCACATATGCTGGGCAAGCCGAGTGACTTGTGAGGTCGAGAAATGTGTTCAGATTCTGAGGATTTATACCCACTTACCCAGTGTGGTACAGTGGAGTTTTTCTTAATAAAATATAACCAGTTCTATTTTTTACAGTGATACAGCTTTGAAGGCATGAAAAACAAGCCATTCCAGGGAGGAGCACACTGTCTAACATTATATGTTACATAAGAGTACAGTGCATGTGATGGGTTAAGCCATGACATCTGGCAATATACACATTTACATGTGATGGCAATTTAGACAGACACATGGCCTCCTTGATGTAGCTGCATTTGGCTATTAATGTGATTACTAGTCCATCCTGTGCCATTAAGATAAGGTACCAACTGTATGTGCATGCACAAGTGTGTGTGGATGTGCACGCTCCCTCTCAGTAAAAAGGAATCCCATTAGTCTTATGTGATTAAATGCCATCGACTGTACAGCCGATATTACAGCAGTCATCATCATTTAAAATTGATAATGCTCGTCATCATGTAACGCCGCTATCAGCAACACACGCACGTGCGCGAGCGCACACACACACACCCATACAGTACTGTACTTCTCTCTATGTAAATCACCCACACACTCCTAAATCTGACACACTTGCGACTCAGACTACATGTAGATGGTTTTCATGAAGCACCATGTAGTCATCTGTTTCCTATTGTCACGTCTTTCCTCATCACATTTATTTGTTTGTGAATGGTAAAAATGTACATTC
The DNA here is from genome assembly GCF_963280865.1 of Gymnoscopelus braueri. Lineage (NCBI taxonomy): Eukaryota > Metazoa > Chordata > Actinopteri > Myctophiformes > Myctophidae > Gymnoscopelus > Gymnoscopelus braueri. The sequence goes on from NC_137604.1 coordinate 19,992,505, forward strand.
ACTTAATAGTATTCAATTAGAATGTAATGCTATATTAGCCTCAAGGCTCCCAGATTGCACAAGTCTTGCACAAGAGCCTTTTTTCCTTTTTTTTGGGGGGGGGGGGCATTGCCTCATTGTTGTCCTGTTCCTTTGTTTCTTTCTATATTCTTATGACAATGTTTTGTAATGGCAAAACATTGGGGAGCTTGTACGGAAAACGATTTCACCCACTCTGTTACACCTGTAAGCTTGTGATGTAATGATAAACTTGAAGGTGAAGCTCCTTGCATGACATTGAACCTCCCAGCATTGACCTTAGCCTTTGGCTGCTGTAGGTTCACCTCTGAGGTGTTAACGATGTGTCAACAACTCAATCATGGAGCCCACTTCCTTTGAACAAGGTGTTATGTGTTACGTGCCACTGAAAAGCATGTGTCACATACCTACAGTACTAGTACTACACACTGGTCCTAAGGCAACATGCATCATACATGTAAAACTTGGTTACGTGACCAGAAGCTCGATTCTATTCTACCCACATATATTGTTTTGCTCACCCGCAACTTTATGGAGCGTGGATCATTCCCCACTGATCTCATCTCTCTGGTCATGTGTGTTTGCCCAGATGTGGCATTTTTGCTTGCTTTTTTATTTTTCTTCCGTATTGTGTCGGCAACGCTGGTCAACCTCCTTGTTCTTGGTTGTTTAGTTTTTTACCGCTCAAGTGGTAAACCATATTTCGGAGTTATTGGCTATTGAAGTGTTCAATGTGTCCGTGAGTGTTGAGACGAGACACAGCAAGAGTCAGGCTGCAGTGGACTGTCATTCTTGTGTTTGTGACCATCCTGTGTAGTGTATTGTATTTATTTGTTTGTTTTTTAACAAAACCAGCCGTGTAGTACTTCTAGTCGAACACTAGTGGACATAATACTCATATATAACTGCACACTGTCACATAAGCATTGTGCATGTGATACATAGACAGACAGACAGACAGACAGATTCTTGTCATTTAGGTAATCATCAGTATCCAATAACATTTACAATACTTTTTTTTCGGACATGAATGAACCTTCATGTTGCTCTTCCTGTACAGTGAAATGCGTGTAATTTCTCCAGAATCAGAATCAGGTTTATTGTCACATCACAGGTTTACAAGGTAAAAAAGTGGGTGAAATTCGTTTTTGTACATCGTTCCCATCGCAACGTTAATGGGCAGTACACCTTTAAGAAATCTCTCTCTGTCTCACTCTCTCATGTTGCTCACACCTATACAATTTGAACAACAAAACTGTGCAATCGGATATGTTGTAAAGAGATCCACATGTAAATATGCTTACAGGAAGACGCAGCATAAGATGAAAGACAAACAGCATCTTTCATGACCTGGATAGCAGGTTGTTGACAGCAAGCTGGCTGCCTGGACGTTGTTGTCTTGCTACACGAAGAAGAACCTGCTGATTGGAGCTCTGCCAGGCATGAGGAGATGTGACAATACTTCTTTTATTAGACTCTTGCTTCTGTAGTTTCGGTTGTTAAGTGCTCTGCCTTTTCACCAAACCCTGCTTATCAAGCTTTATTTTAGTTTCAACCTAAGATGGCCTGGATGGACGGCAGTAGCAGGGTTCTATCTATGGGATCTGTAGTCTGATAGCCCGGACAGACGGTGGGTGGAAATGCGAGTATGGGGCTAGTATTTAGTTACTTTTATCTTACTACTTTATTTTGGAGCTCTTCAATGTCTTTTATTCTTGCTACAACGTCGAGGAGATGACACCAAATAATGTTTACTCTGTCTTGTGTACCTGTATGGGAGATAAACTTTTTCTTTTTTTGCTTGAATTTTTAATGAATGTTGAACTAGGAGCAGATTGTGGACAGGGCTGTGGAGGATGTGAAATGGGACATCTAGAGGGAACCGCTGCTGCAGGTTGTGTTTCTGTTGTATACATGAGTACACTACTGCACGCCCCGCCCTTAAACACTGACCTTTAATACAGTCGCCTGGGGGTTGGGGCCTTGGGGTGGGGGGTTGAATGGGGGGTGTAATGAAAGAGGGGGAGGGGGGAGCAGAGAGGTGTGGAATGTGGGAGAGAGACAAAAAGAAAGTGAGCGGGATAAAAGAAGAGAGTTGAGAAAGGAGGGAGAAGAAAGGGTGGAAGGGAAGCACATGAAAGAGAGAGTGAGAGAGAGAGTAGGATAGGGAGGAGGAGGGGTGGTGGTGAGTGTGTGTGTGTGTGTGTGTGTGAGCCTGAGCTCTGATTGGTCTAGCTGTGTGTGTGTGTGTGTGTGTGTGTGTGTGTACTTACTGCCAGTGGGCGGGGCGGGGATTAAACCAATGTCACGTGGTCACTTTAGCTCCTTTTCCACACAAACACACACACACACACACACTCCCAGATTTGCTGAGAACACACACACTCACAGACACTCACAGCTGTTGATATCTCTCAGTCAGTGGTGATCGACCGGGGCAGCCAAGAAGCAGTGCACACACACAATCAGGGGAGAAGGACGTCTGTTTTCAGTCTGCTACAGAACCAAAGAGGATATACTACAAGAAATATATTTGTACCGAACTGAAGGGAGAAGTGGACCAACTGGTTTTCTTTATTGCCGTGTGGCTCTTTCATATTCGTCTTCCACCTTCTCTCGCTTCCCGGCTTTCTGTATGGGAGACTGACTGTGGTGGAATTTGAGTGCGGGACCCAGAGAGGGAAAGAGAGATAGACATGTGTTTTGACTCTGCTGCCTACTACTGCCTGCTCTGTCACTGACTAACGAGGACATACTACAAGGTTGGTTGGTCTCCAATTATTTGATTGCGTATGGGAATGGTTGTTAAGTTATTTGCGGCTGGTTATCTGATTATTTGGGTGGTTGGTTGGTTTGGCAGCTGGAAGGGCAGTGATCTTTTTCTCTCTCACATTTTCCCCCTTAGGATTTCATGTTTTCACTTGACATGCAAACCAACTTCCTTTTGAATGGGAGATCACTATTTTCCTGCTTTATTTATATACCTGATAACATCTGTGTGTCAGAGACAGAGATATGACCTTAAGATATGATCCCAATAACGTCTTGTATTGTAGGGGAATTCCATCTTTGTATGGGTGCCTGGGCACACGTAGACCTCTCATACACACACTTTCACATATTGCTTGCACACATAAACACATGCTGGTCCACACTGTTAAGCACTGGTTAAAAGGCTTGGCTCTACGTACTCGGTGTTGACCACAGAGGAAGTGGGATTTAGTTATTAGCCCTGTACTACAACAACAATAACAACAACAACAGTGGTTACTACAGCAGCACCAGGGAAAGGCTTTTTAAGGAATTTTGAATCTTATTGTTTTTATATTGTTGCTAAAGTACAAGGATTTCACTGCCTGCAATGGTGCCACAGCTGTGAAGTGCATGTGGCCAATAAAAAACAATAACCTTGAAAATGTTAAATAAACAAAAATATTAGAGGTTGGCTTCATATCCCCTCCCAAAACACAAATACGTGCAGTCGTACCAATTAGACAAAAACTGCTTTGTCATTTTAAATGATCATAATGAGAACAGCTTCGGTGTTGCAACCTGCCCAGAAAATCTAAATGGGTGAACTGACAGTGGACCAAGTCTACCCACCAGCTATTACACACTGACATGTATAAATAGAGGATAGTAAAAGTAACAAGTCATAGTAAATCCTCTGGTACAGTATATCTTGAAGCTACACTTTCAGCCTGCGCTCTCTAGTTTCACTGTAAGTTTCACTGCTTCACTCCTGTCTCTGGCTTGTTTAGACTGGGAACACGCCTCCTTGTGTGGGTGTGTGTGTGCGCTTGGGTGTGTGGATATAATTAGCCAATGTACAGAATCTTTCCTGGTATTGTTACTGTTAGGTCTGAAAGATGACCCAAAAGGCGCCCTGTCTATTTTTAGAAGTGGCAACTAGCAGAGGGACACAGGCAACCACGCTTTGAAGCTTCCCCAGGCATGATAGAGATACTATGAGCAGGAGAAATGGATGTGTGGGTGAGTGAGTGTTTGTGTTTGTGTGTCAGGTGTCATACAGTGTGAAAGACATGAGACAGAGAGAGCCAGACAGACGATCAGACAGAAAGAGAGAGTACATTTTTCATCAATGTAGTCTCCTCCTTATTGATATTGCACCGAAAGATGTACCATGTGTGCCCCATGGATTCTGTTACTGGTACTGCCTGCTTCATTCACGTTCTAAAAGTATCACACAAACATTAGCATCAGCTATTTAGGCCACGCGATACTGTCGTACGGCAAAGTATAGGTTTTACCTGGTTATCCTATACTAGTATGAGGCGGCCATAGCTGAATGGATAGAGAGGCGACCTGGGAAATGGAAGGTACCAGGTTCACGGCCCTCAGCTATGTGTCGAGGTGTCCATGAGCTCACATCTTACAGTGATAACTAAGTTATAACTCAAAAAGCAACATATTTAGTTGATTTAGTTAATCATGTTTGATTCCAGAAGACACGAAAGCATCAGTCACAGTGTTTGTGAGAAACAGCTTTGTTTGTTTTTTAGCTGTGTAACCACTAGCAAGCTAGGCTGACGCGACACCTTGTAAACAAAGAGTTGTTGTGTTGAGAAATGGTTCACAGCAGCAGCACCCTGTAAACAGTTGTGATGAATATTCAGAGAGACAGCCACCTTTTGCCTAGATGGCCTGTGAACAGATCACACAGATGTGTGGGGGGGAGGGGGGAATAGCCAGGGTCACTATAGGTCACAGGGTGAGAGGTTGTTGTGGTCACCTTGCCTCAGGCTGCGGTCACAGTCTAGAGCTTTTCAGCAAACACAGGCTGAGCCGTCTAGCCGACACAAATCATTGGTGTATATATCAATTACGCTAGTGTTTACTATTTACCACTATTTAATTAACATTTGTGAAATGGCCAGTCCTGCGTCATTTATTTTCCTCTTGGCAGCCTTCTTAAAATGTGCTTGTTCATAAAAAAGATAATGTCAGTGCCCGATTGAGTTTGAACTAGGGCGATCATGACTAAAATGATAATCCTGATTAGTTTGCTGAATAATTTATGATTTATTCATAAACCATCATTGATTTGCTCATTGTGCTTATTACTGCCAGTGCCAATATCTTTGGTCAAATGGTACGTAATGGTGAATGTGGTGGTATTGCTCCTCTGTGCGTCTGATGACATTGATTGATTTATTGAATATTTTACTGACACATTTTTTAAAGTACAGCAGTACAATGAGTTAAAAAGATGGCTAATGGATGAGACACCAAAAAACCAAAGGCATGTCTCCATTGTGGTCCATTAAACATTCAACACTCGAGCAACTGGACAAAAACAACAGTACAACAGACAATACAAAATAAAATATAATGTTAAAATATACCGTTTTAAGCAGTTCATGATATAATATAGAAAGCATGTGGGGGGCCAGGGATTCAGCACATGGAGGATGCCACTCACAAGGGACATAGCAAACTCACAGAAGGGGTGAGCCGATTTCAAACCTGGGGGTATGCCAGCCAGGGAACAAATTCGGATGAGACCAATTTGAATGTAGGTGGAGTCATGATTTTAGGTCATTTTTAAACGTTAATAGGGACTTAATAACTTTCACGGCTGTTGGTAGAGCATTCCACTGTGTTGTAGTAGTAGGATGCATTCTTAACCTTGAGTGACTTGAACTGGGGGGGGGGGGGCAAGGTCAGAGGAACTCCCTCATATGTACATATTATGAGCATCCCCTACTCTGGAGAAGTAGTTCGCTAAGTACTTGGGAACTGCTCCTTTGAGTATCCGATGATGACAGATGGGTTGTTTACTGTTCAGATTATTAATCACTTGAGGCCTTTTTCATACTTCTACAAGTAATGCTTGTGTTGTGAGCTTGTATTTTTGAGTAATAATGAGGAGACCAGGCCAAGGTGCGACAGCTGACCAAATAAGATGTTCAAATTAGTTGCCAATGCCAAGTTTCACGATTACATAATTGTGAAACATAAAATCGTGATTTTTGTCTTTCGATTAATTGTGCAGCCCTAGGGTTGAACTGTGACTTTTGGCCCCTAATAGATTTATCTGGACCTGACCAGGGTGCGAGAGGAAGCACAGCTGAGCTGGGTAAGACGTCTGCCTGGAAGTTTAGAGACAGAGAACGATCGATTGACAGAGGGTTCAAGCCAAGATTTCTTTATTGTTACGTCTTGTGTATAGGTACATAAAAGTAAAAATGTGTTGAAATGTGTTGTGGCTCAGACATCGTAGCAGCTGTAATAGTAATAATGTATGTATTAACCACTCCAACAATGTTGCACAAAAATATCAAAAATAGTGAGTTTGTAGATCGGCTGTTTTCGCTATTTTTCGAATAACTGTTGCACCCTTAATGGAGAGATATGATGGCACGTGCCAAGGCCACGCTTGCCGATGTGAGTGAACAGGGATGGGATGGAGCAGCGGTTTGGGGCGTGCAACAGTGTGTCTGTTTGTGGTTAGGTCATCTTGTCCCCCCACATTTGGCAGAGACATGAGAAAGAGCCGTAATGCAGGCCTGGCTTGTGGTGTAAACACTGGGGGAGAGATGTGTGCGTCATGTGTGTTTTGTAAATGTGTGGGTGTGTGAGCTGTGTGTGTGTAACTTTTATTTTGGAGATGCTGCAGCTGTTGCACTCGACCTCGACTGTTCTTCCTATCCAGGACATTTTGATACAGTCTCTTGCTCTCTCATCATCTTTCTGCATAGTTTGGTTGATTAATAATGGCATTAATTTGTAATAGACTAATAGCATATTAGTGTCTCCTTTTTTTTGGACCTTTTCATCCTTTCTAGTTCATCCATCTTGTTACCACTTAACCCATTGAGACCTGAATCCGATTCTACATGTCTCCTAAATCCCAACAGTATTCTGAAAAACGTATGTTTCTATATCAGTGGTGCTCAAACTTTTTCATGTCAAGGACCCCCAAAATTATATGAATTTGGCCGCGGACCCCCATCAAAATATTTTGTTCCAGGGACCCCCCAGAAGCAAAGATTTGAGTTAAAAATGTTCGCTTTAAAAATATATATATTCACAGATTTGCACACATTTTCACGATTTTTCAAAAATAGTAGATCTACAAGCTCGTAGCGTGGCACTCGGTGCCGCGCTATGAGCTTGTATATCTGCTATTTTTGAATAGCCCAAAGTGTAAAATAATGCTTTTTAGCTCAAATCAAAAAATGACACAGTTCCAGGTCTTAATGGGTTAAGCCATTAATACCTGGAACGCATCTGTGTCACTTTAAGATGTATTTGGCTATTCAAAAATAGCAGATATACAAGCTCATAGCGCGGCACCGAGTGCCGCGCTACGAGCTTGTAGATCTTCTATTTTTGAAAAATCTTGAAAAAAATAATATTTAAAAAAAAAAAAAAACTGTTAGGATTTAGAAAACATTTAAAAGAATCGCCTCAGGTCTTAAAGGGTTAAAGGGATACTTCACTTTCGGGCCGGGGACACATTTAAAAAAAATATTAAAAATAAATGAAAAAAGTTATGGAAAATTCATGGCCCCCTCACGACACGCAGTGTCCTACTAATGTGTGAGGGGGCCATGAATTTTCCATAACTTTTTTCATTTATTTTTAATATTTTTTTTAAATGTGTCCCCGGCCCGAAAGTGAAGTATCCCTTTCCTATACTTAGTTGATCAGAGTCCCCCAGGGGTCTCTATAGGGGTTTATAGTATGCTTGTTCCTGTTTTCTCTCTACACTAAATATCTTTGGCGAACATAGACATTCATGAGCTTGTAGATCTTGGTTGTTTTAGCACCAGAATGTGGATGCTTTATTCACCACACTGTCCACCACTTTTCCACCTGATTATCTTTATTAATACCATTGTAATTCCAGCAGGCATTTCATCCACACAACAAAAGGGGTGTGATAGCCGGTTTTCACTTTCACTTCACCACGCACTTAAGGCTTTCATGGCCAGAGCCAGGTGCTTCTGTTTTGTGCTGTCGTGCACATAGCGGCATGAGTTGTGATTGGTCTACTGTTGAGTGGACATACTGTACATACAGTACAAAACACTTTTCATGTTAGGACCCCCAAATTGATATGTATTAGGCCGTGGACCCTCATTTGAAAATACTTTGTGCCAGGGACCACCATAAGAAAATATTCTATTACTGTAGGTGGGGTGATAACAGTGAAACCTATGATCTGAATTATATATTCTCTCATTAGGCTAACCTTTTGCTGGTGAAACAATAGTTTAATAGTTTAATGACAAACTGTCCCTCTTTTTGCAGGGGACCCCCTGGAACCACCTCAAGGACCTCTGGGGGTCCCCGGACCCCACTTCAAAGATGGCTTGGCCTACGGCCACGCCATAAAAGTCATGTGCATTATGCTTGTTGCAGTAGAGTAGAGGGCACAGCGCCCAAAAACAGACCAGCTGCTAAAGGATAGGCTTTCATGCATTATATTACCTCAGAGCTGACTATAGGCTTTTGAGGACTTGCATAATACATACCTAAAATGAGTGCCTACAAATAGTGATGAAAATTGGCATCGGCTGCCCCATTAACGCGAATGTTGTATCTATTTCTATATCAGTGTTCATTTTCCGCTGTCGCCTCCTGCACTATGCAGGGCCACTCAGTAAGCAGAACAGAGCTGGCAGGAGGATGAATTCAATATCAGGTTATGTAACATGCAGCACCGCCCAGCTTCCTGCAGTTTAAAGAGTCTTTGGGCTTATTGCGTTTCCATGTAAATCTCAGCCATAGCAGGGACACCATAGAGAGATAAATAGGGTATACCTATATGGATTCAGTGGTTTACGATGGAGAACATTTAGATTTTAGGCTTGGCTTCTATACACTCGTTGATCTCTTAAGCTCCACCCTTCCATCTCAGGTTCAGAGGGACCATGCTATTGGTCATCAGGCTTTGGCTTGATGGTGGCATGAGCAACATAACAATTTTGTCCATTGTCACTCCCTGCACATCTGATCTACAGTATATCTATAATCTTGTAGATTGGCTATCTTCACTATTTTTGCATGACACAGTCGCGCAATGAAGTATAAAATAATGCTTAAGTGGTTAATCGCTTGGTTGATTTAAATTATAGCGGTTTAATAATATTTTTTTAAACTTCTCGATTATTCGATCAATCAAAAAAATTATTGATATAATATTCACTATGACGATAATCCATAGTTGCAGCCCTACTTTAATTATTTGTCTTGTGAAGAGTATTTACTAAGCATGAATGCTGTTTTTCTACACTTGCCTTGCATTCAGATAAACATCATATGAACAAGTGACACTATCACTCAGCTACAGATTGACAGGTGCGACGGAGGAGAGACCAAGGGCCGACCAACATAGCAGAAAAGATTCCCGCCCACCGTCTTGCTCACTTGCAAAAAGAAAATGTAATGGGAATCACAACGTTTCAGTCCGGAAACCTTATTCAGGTTATCTGATCAAGATAACCTGATGAAGGTCTCCGGAACGAAACATTGTGATTCCCATTAAATTTGTATTTGCAAGTGAACAAGATGGTGTGCAGGATTCTTTTCTTCTAAGCCATCTAGTGCAGCCACAGACGTATCAGCCTCTAAGTAGCTCTTTTAGATCAGTTGGCTGTTAAGTGCCTTGCTCAAGAGTAGCTGGGCATTGGGCAAGTATTATCGTCCACTATCCGTGCCCTGGTTTTCAGTCAGAGGTTCTCAAACCTTTTCATGTCAAGGACCCCCAAAATGATATGTATTTGGCTGCGGACCCCCCATCTCAAAAATATGTTGTGCCAGGGACTGGTTATACACTTCTCCAGAGCATCCTACGATAATAGTGGCAAGAAAGACTCCTACATTGACCATATTAAAAGCAGTGAACTTGAGTAAGAAGTGCACTGGTTAAAACATTAGCTATGCTAGACAATAAATACAGCATAGAATATTTCATAATTTTACCTATAGATTGTAGAAAACATGAGTAACAGATTGTGGAGACAATTGGTTGTGGCTGCCGGGAGCTTTCACTTTTCAAGCCACTAGCTTAATTTGTATATAGTTTGCACAGAGCCATTTAATCGGATAGATATACACCTCTGGTCAATCACGGAAGGAAGTCTTTCATGTAAATCTGGATAATCCTGCAGTCGGTGCACTTTCAGATTTAAACAGCAGTGTTGTGAGACACAGTTGCCACTCTGTATGGGTCTTTATAGACATGCATGAATGGGGGGGGTAAGTGGTGACTGTTTAGTACAAACTTGTCACCTCTTAATTTCCAACCAAACTTAGCTTTTATAATCAGTGAATCAGGACTTGAAATCCCTGATGATTCTTGGCAGCTGGCAGTTAAAAGAATACATTCATCATCTGTCTGCATCAGACATGGACTACTTCAGTTCAAAGTGTTTCATAGGTTACATCTCTCTAAGAGCAGACTTGCTGAGATCTACCCAGATGTCGATCCGACTTGCTCCAAGTGCAATCAGGCTCCAGCCACTCTCTGCCATATGTTCTGGTCATGCCCATCATTATCACAATTTTGGCTTTCTGTTTTTGAGACCTTTTCCTTTATCTGTGATAAAGAGATCAGCCATAACCCCTTGGTTGTGGTCTTTGGAGTGGTCCCTGGTGAAATGACAGTATCTGTCGCTCAGTTTGACGCTATAGCCTTCTCCTCTTTATTGGCTCGACGCCTTATTTTGTTCAATCGGAAATCAGCCATTTCTCCATGATCACATCGACACTGGGTCGGAGACGGAGATGTGAAAACTTGAGAAGCTTAAATATTCCACCAGTGGCTCTGTCCAGAAATTCTACAAGGTTTGGCTGCCATTTTTCGAAAATTCCCGGCTGGGGACACTAGGTGTTGGACGGTCAATCACTAGATGGACAATTTCTGTATGGCAAGTGATAATCTGTATGAGAATGACAAGATTTTTCTTTTTTTTTTACTTTCCTGTTTTGGTTTTGTTACTGTCTCTTTTTATTTGAGATATTGTTAATGTACTTTGTGGTTATATATAGTCCTGTGGTGTATGTATGTATTGTTTTTGAGAAGTTTTACAAGCAGTTTCAACGAGACTAGCTTGGCATCTGTACCCCTTGTAAGGGACCTAATGGCTCAGGCATAATATACAGTATCTATGGCTAGGCTCCCCAACCCAATCCACAAGTTGTGTGTGTTTCAGTCTCCTAATCTGAACCATCTTTTTTAAGTGGCATTTGACCTGAATGAGCAGCTTAGCATTGCAACGGCAAAGCCCATCCCCTTGCCCTCCTCCTTTCGCAGAGTATTGAATCAACAACAGAAGTGGATGGGAGAAAAAGTAAGAAAGGAAAAAAGAATCAAAGAAAGAAATCAGATAGGCTTCCCTCCTGCCACAGTAACCTTAAACTTCAGTAGGCCTGTTGTCACATGACCAGCGGGGTTATGAAAGCATTCACCGCTGGAAAGCCCAAACAGACTTTATCATCCTCTCTTGTCTTCTCTCTCTGTCTCTCTCTTTCTATCTCTCTCCCATGTCCACCATCTGTTAGGCCAGACCATACCATTAGCCCCACCACATCCCAACAGTTTATCCTCTAGTACCTGCAAAGAACCCTGGGAAGTGCAGGACTGCAGGGTTTTTTCCCCAGTTTTTTTCTTTCTTTCTTTCTTTTCCTCCTTTCAAATTTTACTTCCATTCTCTGGTTATTTATCTATCAGCACTTAAACTCATAACTTTATTGGTCTCTACCCTTGGCCTAACAAGTGGTTTGCTACTACTGTGACAGACGAGCTCTCTTTTTGCTCCAACTGCTCCGAGTTTCTCTTTGCAGGTGATTTGTAGGCGGAGCTGAATGCTTCGTCAGGAGAGCATGAATCTGTGGTGGGTGTGGCAGAGCCAGGCAGACTATAGATTTGGGTTACTCTTTAATAATTTATATATCTCAACACTTCCCACTCCACAGTTCTGTACTACACTGTTCAATGGAAACCATAGTATGTGTTTTGACCTTGGTGTGTGTGTGTGTGTGTGTGTGTGTGTGTGTGTGTGTGTGTGTGTGTGTGTGTGTGTGTGTGTGTGTGTGTGTGTGTGTGTGTGTGTGTGTGTGTGTGTTTCCTCCGCCTTTGTTACAACAGTGGGTTTGTAACACAACTTACTGTGTCCTGTGGAATACTTTTGTCATGCCAGCTGATCCAACGTTATGGGGGGGGAGTCAACAAACCAGCACCCGGCCATGACCCTGACAGTCAAATAAACTCTCATAGTAGATTTTGTTTGAACTTGGCTACTTTTGTGGGTGTGTGTGGGGGTGTGTGTGTGTGTGTGTGTGCATGTCCATTTTGTAACCGCAAAAATTAGCTTATAGAGCATGTGTATGTGCTTCTGTTGGCACCAGACTACATGGAACAAAAATAGTGCTATATCAGGACAGTTTGGACAGTGTTTGAGCTTACTGTTCCTGTAAGGAAGACAAACAGACAGGCACACATACACACACAATGCTGCCGTTTCCTGGCTCGTTTTCTGTCTGACTGTCACTCCCTGCGCCCTCCCTCTCAGCACTCATCTGAATTGGGTGACTGTCCTGATTGATGGCTGTCCAGCTGCCATCTGCAAACAAACTCCAAAGAGAGAAACAAATTGCATTATGTTTGCGTGAATAGTTTGACAGGCGCCAGCACACTTTTCTACACTTGTTGTTATGTGAGAGATGTAATGTCATCATCTATCATCCACGTCTGTCTGACTGTCTGTTGCATATCTCGAGAACCATTCATCCGATCAACGTCAAGTGTGAAGTCAACCGGTTGAGCGCTTCACAATAACCCTGCAGGTGGCCATACCGTGGTTCTCGAGCAGCACTTTCAAGTGCCAGGCAGTTGGGCCATAGTTTGTCAAAAGTTATTGGAATAAGTGCTCAGGCGCAATTTTCTTTTACGTATACAATCACAAAAGGAACACTGTTCCCCCTGTCTTCAAGAGAAAACGATAGAACCAAAATGATAGAACCCGTCCTAACCTTTCCCTCCCTCCGTCTGTCCTCTGTGCAGGTGAGAAGAGGAGTGCCAGTGAGGAAGCACAGTGCGGTAGATCCAGCATGAGCGCGGACGGCCGTCAGGAGGTGGTGACCACCCCTCCCCCGCCCGGCGGAAGTACCAAGGAGCGCTACTTTGACCGCGTCGACGTCAACGACCCGGAGTACATCAGGACCAGGAACATGTCGCCCGACCTCCGGCAGGATTTCAACGTCCTGGAGCAGAAGAAACGTGTTACACAGATCCTGCAGAGCCCTGTAAGTAAATACTCTGATGGGAGGATACCTTGTCTAGCATGTGTCTATATATTAGAGCCCGACCAATGCTGGATTTTTGGGTTTGATGCCAATCCTGATTTTGGAGAATCCTAGACCACCAAATGTTTTGACCGATATTTTGTCAAAAGTGCAAAATGTTCTGATCAATTTGAAACATTGTATTGATTTGATTAAAGTACATTTTTAGAACATTTGACTTAAAACTTAATTTCTTCTAAATACGATTGAACAAAAAAAATGCCCTATTCAAATAATTTAAAATGGCCAATCTATATGCTCGTTGTAAAACGTTGTGAGTGTGTAGATCTGCTATTTCTTTTTTTTTTACATCTTGAGAAAAAAAAGAAAAGGACAAAAGGTCTGGCTCCAACAACAACACATTTTGCGTGCATGTGGGTCTACAGAGAACGTTTGAGAGGCATGGCTGGCTGTCAGCGGCCTGCTAGAACCCTAATATAACCGCAGCCTTCCTACCACACCCTGGGTCAGATTGAGTGTCCTCTGCTCTGCTGAAGCAAACAGGTCTATGGGGGAAACAGGAGATATTTTCTTGTTTAGAGAAATAAGTTCCTGCACTGAGCCCAGATTGTGTTTCTTATATCGTTGCTGTCGGGCAGAAACCACCTATCTCCATATTCGAACTTTTTGTGTTTTTTTCGTAAATTAACGGCCTTCTTGATCATACTACAGTGTCACACAAAAGCATCAAAAGTAGCAGATGCACGAGCTCGATTTGAGCTTATAGATCTGCTACTTTTGCTACTTTTGAATTTGAATCCTGAAAAGTAACAGTTTTTGGACATGCAAGGTTTCCACCCGACGGAGACGATGGGTTTGAAATAGAACTGTTGGTCGCATGTTGATCAAAGGCAACCGATTGTATGACGGCTAGTCTGCAAATAGCAGAAATGTTTCATGGTGAACATGTGAATATGCTGTGTTTAACCCATTCAGTCCGGGAACGTATCTACAAATGTTTTCTAAATCTTAACAGTTTTAAAAATATATATATTTTGCTATATCAGTGGTTCTCAAACTATTTTTTTGGGACCACCCAAATTGATGTATTTGACCGCCGACCCCCATCTCAAAATATTTTGTTCCAGGGACCTCCCCAGAAGCGAAGATTTGAGTTACAAAAATATATATATATTCAAAGATTTGCACACATTTTCACGTTTCGTAAAAAAATAGCCAAAGTATAATATAATGGTTATAGCTCAAATCTAAAATGACACAGATGCGTTGCTGGATTGAATGGGTTAATGCAGTGATGCTCCGTAGTACATCTATGAAATGTAATTCTCAACCAGCAGAGTTTTACAGTACATTGGTCCCATATAAGTGGTTAAATCCATGCTCTACTATAGTGCGGTCCAGGGATGACATATTGTTCTAAGCAGAAGGAGGAAGATAGCACCTTCCCGGTTGCCAAAAACAAAAGCCTGGATGGGATTTTTACATTGGACTTTGGATTATTGCCGGAACTAAGCTCTCTCTCACAAAAAAAATCTGTTTGAAAATCTTAACAAATTAACAAATGCTTTTATGATTTCTGAAACGCAAAAACATGCCCAGAAACTCTCTTGTGTTAACCACGGATCTTATTTTAATCATTCAACCCAAAAAAAAAATCTATGGAGATTGAATTGATTTGATTGGAGAACCGGAAAGTGCAAAAATGCGAAGTAACTCGATATGGGGTTTTAGGACTACAAACATGGGCACTCTGTTGAGCTACACATTGAATAGAACTCTGCCTATGTTAGTGCCTGCCATGCTTCATCAATCCAGCCGTACAGAGATTTACAGAGATGTCGGGGCAAATCTGAACCCAATGCTCTTATACTATACTGCCCTTTGGACATGCAGTTACATCACCTTTTTGTCTTGTTTTATGTCTGCCACCCCCCTCAAACTCCTTTATGCTATCAGGAGTATTTGCTCAGCGGTATTGACTCAAGGTGGGTCTGTAGCTGAAGTGCACATTACCAAATTTACGATGGGACCTCAAGTTTGAAAATGTGCAATGTCTCTTTGCTCCTTTTATGTAAGTTTGAAGATTTCCTGAGGAACTGTGGACAGTAAGGGCAGAGCTCAAATTGAAAGGGGGTATTGTAATGTTAGAGGTTAGGTTTCAGCATCATAATTGGGGTAAGGTTGAAGGTTTGGCCTGTGTTATTGAGGAGGAGGAGGCTTTTAGAGAATGAATGTAGTTGAGAGACTATCCTCACAAGTACAGTAACACAGGATTGCATGTGTACATGATTGATATTGCATGGCCGGTGGTGGTTTGGCTTGTTCTTTTTAAAGCCCTAAATACGATCCACATTCTGCACATGCCCACTGTGGTTTGCTTGGCGGGCTTTTCTTTTCTTTGCCAGCTGTCTGGAGAGGCAAGAGGCTGGGTGCATGGTGCGTGCGTGTGTGCGTGCCTGTGCACTGGTGTCTGTATAAGTGTCATATGTGTGTCTTAAAGGTATTGGTCAATGTTGCCAATTAGAGATTAGGATTGTGTGTGTGTGTAATGTGATCTCCTTCTGGGTTGATGTGGTTTTGAGTGGGATGCCCTGAATCAAAGCAGTAACCCCCCGGGTTAAATGCTTTCAGACCCTCCCATGAGGACGGGCCTGCAGCACTGTGCCCTCTCATATGGAACCACAACAACAACAATAAAACAAATGATGTGTCATCACTGGGATGTGCACACGTGCAGTCGTGCACTCTTCTCTCTTGTTCCAGCCATCCCTCTTTAGCCTGATTTATGCTTCGTTGTGCGTACGAAAATGGCCGATCTACAAGTTCACAACTCGACGCAGATACAACGTGCTGTGAGCTTGTAGATCGGCTATTGTCGTCATAACACTGTTGTATGACGGAGAACATTAAGGATCTCTCTCTGTCTCTCTCTCTCTTCTGTCTTTGGTTTGTTTTGTATCCAGTGTTCTGGGGCTAGCAGCAGCAGCAGCAGCAGTCCCAGATTACAGGTTTCTAAGCCTATATTTAAAGACTAGAATAGAATATAGACAGGGTAGGACTGGACCAACAACACATGTGATTCATGTGTTGTGGCCCTGCGTCCGTCAGTGGCAGGCGGAGTGTTTTGAACCTGTGCTTTCCTTTGGAAAGGTGACAGGCTTCAATGCAAAAGGAGAAATCCACCATAAATAACCTTCTCTTATGAAATGATTGGTGCCACTAAAGTTACAATCACTGTGGAATAATGATTGAAGTCATATTAGTTTGTTGATGGCTATCATGTCACAGTTAATTACAATTCAATGGAGAATTGGAGATTTGTTGTGGCTTTTCATAAAATGTGTACATTTAAAAATGCCAGTGTTCGATTGTTTTTCAGTATTCTGCCTGCTTTGAGAAGAGTTACTCCTTGTGAGAACATGGAGTATAGATACTGACTGCAAATTCAACCCTGTAGGAGATTATATCTAGGCTTCCTCATGGCCCCTGGGACTATTCGTGACCTCTCTGTCTCAACCGTTCACATTATTGGGTTTAGAAACATGAGATTAAATCAGATGGAATTTGACTTGTATTTCCACTTCCACATGCTGATTCTATTCTAAGCCCCTACTCATCTTTTTATACTTTGCTTCAGTTCTCTCCTGTCCTCTCCATGGCCAGAGCTTTTTAACCACATGAACCCCTAACGTCCCTATTCTGGGCACAACTTGAAAATGATCTGCTATTTTTGGTGAAGAGATTTGGTGTACAAGGAAAAAAGGAGTGGATCAAGTATAGAACCCTGGGAGACACTGGTCAACGAAGTATATAGGGTTTAAAATAAACACTTTTGACCGCAAAAAAAATTACTTCAGTAGCGATATGCTTATGGGCTCCGCTCTGTGCTATTGGGGCTGCTGGGGAAACTGGACGACAGGGGCAATTCTGCAAATAGACCCTATTTGCAAGAAAATAAAAAAAGGCTATATGCTATTTTAGTCCGGTCTTGTCCTTTAAGCTGGGAGTGATTTTGGTGATACCAAATGGTAAATTGACTCTTTATCACAAGTATGGTTATAGCCTGAGAGCACAAGAAGCGCATGATTTATGACATGACTGTGGGTGTTGCTGAGAACCCCCTCACGTGAGTCAAATGTCACGGCTGCACTGTTATGCTTTCTTCCCCTTTTTTCCCCTCCTCAGGTCCGGAAGGTCTCATTCTGTAGAACATTAGCGGTTGAGCATCCTCCAGGGACAGCTCTTTAAAACCCCCCCATCTTTCATGTCAGCGCCGTGACTTGGCGGTCTCTCTATGTTTTGGTTTGGCATTTTACTACATCTCCTGGGCACTGAGCACAGCAGAACCTCCAGCGGTGTATAGAACTGCAGCACTTTCAGGATCAGTAGGATATTGTCTCTGTCGGCTGGAAACCTCATATTTCCAAAACTGCGACATTTCAGGATCCAAATTCGAAAGTAGCAAAAGAAGCAGATCTACAAACTCAAAGCGGACTTCGAGTTTGTGGATCTGAATTTTTTTACACTTTTGTGTGACGCTGTAGTACAGTGGTTTTCAAACCTTTTCATATCAAGGTCCATTATTTAGTCGCCATTTGAGCCACCGACCACCATTTGATGAGATTTAGCCTCTCAGACCCAAAATGTAGAATATTTTCTAATATTTTGTTATCGTTGGATACGATTTTTTTTCCCACAATTCCATGCTGTATTGATGTTGGTAGTTGGTACCATAGGAGAGATAACAGGCAAACATTGATCAAAATAACAATTCTTCTACATTCTCTAATTGTGTAGACTTATTGTAAAAGAGTTAAAGATCTATAAGGGTCCATTTGGTTACCAACTCTCCATCATTTAGCTGGGGACCGCCTGGAACCCCCTCAAGGACCACTGGTGGTCCCCGGACCACTGGTTGAGAACCACTGCTGTAGTACAGTATGATCAAGCAGGGCGTTGTGTGTGTATATATGGAGATAAGAGGTTTCTGCCCGACAACAGCGATATAATGTATTGGGTTAGGCCTGTAGCTCAAACCCAGAGGAATTACACCTCATGTGAAGATTTGCTTCTCTCTGCCTAGCTAGGGCTGTCACGATCCTGACATTTCTGTTGATGATTAATTTTCATGCAAATTGTGATTAATGATTTAATAGTTTTTTTGGCATTTGAACATTGGAACATAAATACAAAATGACGTCTCTAAAATTGATTAATGATTTTTTTTTTCACTTACATTTTATAAAGTTTTCAAGAACAAAACACATAAAACAAAAGACAAACAATAGACATCACATGTGCTGCCAAACATCATCTTATATAATAAGAAAATAAAATAGAATAGAAGGAAGGCACAGGTGCTGTTCAATGTTAATACATGATAGTACATGAAAACTGTACATGAAAACTGTATATTTTTTGTTCAAAAGGTTTTAGCTCGTTCAATTCTTACAACAACCAGTTTCATTTATATCATCTCACACATAGTACCTTCTCCCTAGATCGTCAGAAAAGAAAAAAAAACATATATACACATATATGAATATATATATATATATTTAAGAAGTCAATTGATGAATGATTTAATTGTTTTTGGCACCCTTTATGAACATTTATGAATATTTGTCAACATTTTTGGACAAATGGCCAAAATAGGGATGCCGGGTTGAAAGTGGTTTAAAAGAGCGTGGACAACTACATGGAAATATTATGATGGCTCAGTTGCCTTGTTGTCGGGGTGTCCGCAATGAGACTGAGAGGTCGGGGTGCTGAGTCATACCAAAGACTATAAAATGGGACCAAAATATGCACTCGTTATCCAGGGTTGGATTGGGGGTAAGTCCCTGCAACAATGCAACATACTAGTGTCATGTCCAGGGGATGTGTACAAGTACGTCAAGCTGCCTCGCACTTTCTTTCCACCTCCTAATTAACCCATTCAATCCGGGAATTCAACTATAAATGTCTTGTAAATCCTAACAGTTTTCTGAAAAACATATGTTGACTATATCAGTGATGCTCCAACTTTTTCATGTCAAGGACCACCCAAAATGATACGTATTTGGCCGCGGACCCCCATCTCAAAATATTTTGTTCCAGGGACCGCCAGAAGCAAAGATTTGAGTCCTATGAGCTTGAATATCTGCTATTTTTGAATATCCCAAAGAAATCTAAAATGACACAGATGCGTAACCCGGGCCTTAATGGATTTAGCTACTAGATGCCCTGCGGATGCCATATTTAAAAGCATAATGATTAATGTAAACATAAGACAATGCTTTTCTGTTGAGGTGAATGTGAGCAGGCTTAAAGAAAAATAGTAGAGAGTTTATACAAGCTATGAGGATGTCACAGCTGGAGTTGGGGACCAGTTTGACTCATGCATACAAGTGGTGACTTGTCAGATCGACCTTGTTCCAATGAAGTCATACAAAGCCGGCTTTTCCGTTCCCACGCTTCCTTGTGCACTACAGTGGTGTCATCTGTCTCCAACAATAGCAAACAGCAAACAGGAAAAAGAGCTGTCAGTTGTAGTGTGATGTTCATTTATACAGTATATTGGGATAATGCACTGTATTTCTGGAGCTTGCCTTTCTGACAAATGTTAATGCACCTAGTGCTAATGCAACTAAACAAACTAGTCTTGTGATGAAACTAACCGGCAATGTTATGATCAGGTCTGGATATACAGAGAAAGAAATACGCTAACCCTAACCCAAAGTAATGATTACGGCATACAGTTTTTAACCTCATTCCTGTCTCTATCTATACTGACACTATCTGTAGATACAATGGACACCCTAATTATAGTGGGTGTTGCTGGCTCCATCACAATTCTCTATAGTTCACCTCTTTTGTTAAACTGTGTCAGAGTGACCTGGCCTTCTTTCTTGAAAGCACACCGGGTTAAAAACTGATATCTTAAACTTTTGTTTCATTCTAAGCCAATAGGGAATCTCAGAGCTACAGTCGTTTTACGAGGCTCTGGCTGGGTTTCCCCTCAAACGTAAGCTTTGACTTCTGATGTTACATTGTGTGTCATTTCAAAGAAGTCATGAAAACCGTTTCCTTATCTCCTTATCTAAGTGGATCGTGGTTTCCCGCCACAGGAGACTAGATCTGTTTAATCTTTGGAAGTGGGAATTATCTGGTAGGCAATTTGCTAGACAGCTATTTGTGTCAGATGTAGTGGGAGAGGAGATTGTAATGCAATTTGAATGGCTTTTGAGGAGTTATTTGCTTCACTGTCTGCTAGTTGTGAGGTTTGGACTCCAGGTTAGAATGCAGGGGCAAACAGGCACAACGCCATGGCTAAGAGGTGAATTTGAGGTGTGATGTTGTAAATGTTTTTGTCACAGATCACTGGAATATTAACCATCAAATTCACTTAATGAGCTAGGATTAATCTGTTTAGATGTGATTCAAATCTGTGGAGTCCTAATCTGCTTGGAAGCACACAGAAACAAAACCACACACACACACACACACACACACACACACACACACACACACACACACACACACACACACACACTTCTAATATAATTGCCTGCTGCAGTATGTGCATGATTAAGCGTGCGGCTGTCCACACGTGCCTGCCTTTTTCCAGCACCTCCGTCATTCAGAGCATTAGTGTATTATTTGTGGAGTGTCCTCAAACAGACCACAGAATACTAAGACATTTCTAGTCAAGTCAGAGTCAGACACACAGGATCTCGGTATAGGTCCGGCGAATAGACTGCAGACAGCGTTGTGTGCAATCCAGTGAACGCTGCTTCTGGCACCATTGGCTCTGCAGCCGCTGTGACAGCAGACAACAGTCTCCCATGCAGAAGCAACCGGAATGAAAAAAAAAAAAAAAAAAAACACAGCCAAAAAACCTGTCACACATCCGCACCACTGCAGAGCCTAACGTCCGGGACGAGGCCGGTCGCTACGGCAACCTCTCCGTTAGCGACAGAGGAATGTTTGGCTCGGGTTCAGAACCCGCAGTGCCCTGGGACTGTATGTGTTCTGACAGGAGAAAGAGGGGGGTCTCTCCATTTTTAACAAAACACCCCTGTACGGGCATACAAACAGTGTCCTAGGCCCGCCCTCCGCACAACAACACTAATGGACTGTTCCAGACTCTCTCTCTCTTGTGTGTGTGTGTGTGTGTGTGTGTGTGTGTGGGGGGGGGGGGGGTGCAATCAGAGGAGGAAGTGAGTGTCAGGGATGGGTTTCTTTTATGTACAAAGTGAGACAGCTCTATCAGCAGTACAGGAGGAGTCTGGGTAATGGCTAATTTAGCGGCCATGGCTGAGTGGCTAGAGAGGCCGTCTGGGATTCAGAAGGTCGACGGTTCGACCCTTGGCTCGCCGGGTCGAAGTGTCCCTGAACAAGACCCTTGACCCCTAACTGCTCCCCGGGTGCTTTTAAAAGATATTCGGCCCCCCTGCTCCTAATAGCTATGATTGGTAAATCATCAGAGATGTTGAAATTTTCAACTGGAAAATGTAAAGCGACACATTGCCTTTTTGTCACGCGATGTATTGCATTTCAGGAAGAATAAATAATGTTTACGACTTACAAGTCCCACAGATGAATCAAACGGAGGATTATTGGATGTGCTGCTTTGGAAAGTGATATTCGAGAAAATGCTGCCAAGTCCTATATTTTCACTCTACCGCCGCTGAAGTTTCCATTTCAGCTCTTATCATCGTGTTATTTTATGGACCCCAAATCACTTGTAAACTCAAGTTGGTGGCGGCTGTAGCTGAGTGGTTACAGATGCCATCTGGGAATCGGAAAGGTTGCCGGTTCGACCCTCAGTTTCGCCCAGTCTAAATGTGTCAAAGTGTGCCTTAGGACAGTGCTTCTCAAACCTTTTCATGTCAAGGACCCCCAAAATTATATGTATTTGGCCGTGGACCCCCATCTCAAAAAGGACCTCCTGAAGCAAAGATTTGAGTAGAATTTGCAAGATTTTTCAAAAATAGCAGATCTACAAGCTACATAGTGCGGCACGAAGTGGACCCCTGGGGCTCCCTGGACCCCACTTTGAGAACCACTGCCTTAGGAAGACACTTAACCCCTAACAGCTCTCCTCATACACTCCTCTGATCCATCCGAGCAGCCATCTGCTGAGTCAATGAGGAAAAGTAATTTCCCCTCCCCCGGAGACCAGGTAAAAAACCTCTCCTTGAGTTTGACCAATATGACAAATCCGTTATAATAATTTCCCGTCTAATCAGTGACAGTTGGGAATAACACAGAACCCAGACAGTTCATGCAGGGTTCTCGCCTGTCTGAATTAACCGTGCTTGCTCATTCCTGACTCAAAACTGCTATCCATTATTCTTTTTTTCTTTTCTTTTTTTATCTGGGAAGCAAAAGTAGCCAAAGGGCTTTAGTTTCATTCTGAATCACACACCGTTCTCTCCATCCACATGAGTTCTTCTGCTAAACTCTACTTCTAAATCCACTGGTCCTTCCCCAAGTTTACATTTGCATTAAATCTCTGCAGTTAATTTGTGAAATGACCAATGGTATGGTATACCATATGATGGTATATGATTACAGTTCATCTCTTGAATACCAATTAGTTTCATGGTATCATGTGTTCCTCCATACGTCATGTGACAGTAATGGCTCTGTTAGATATACACATTACACTGTGAGCCCTGTGGCTTAATATCAAACACAGACAGCCTAGCCCTAGCTGTGTGTGTGTGTGTGTGTGTGTGTGTGTGTGTGTGTGTGTGTGTGTGTGTGTGTGTGTGTGTGTGTGTGTGTGTGTGTGTGTGTGTGTGTGTGTGTGTGTGTGTGTGTGTGTGTGTGTGTGTGTGTGTGTGTGTGTGTGTGTGTGTGTGTGTGTGTGTGTGTGTGTGTGTGTGTGTGTGTGTGTGTGTGTGTGGTCATAGGTGAGCGGTGAGCGCAAGGCTAAAAGGTTAACAGTCTTATTGTGATTATTAGCAGGTAAGTAGGTTTCTAAATCCCAAGGGACAGGCCTACTATCACATCTACCCATTGCGGTAGATGTGAAGTGAACAGCAATATGTGTGCCGACATATTATGTCTGCATGGGCTCAGTTGTTGTGGCGACCACTGTCCTTAGCGAGGGTACTTTAGGACATGAGGATTAAGCCAAGAACTCTCCTCGTCTGTCTCAGCCAAGTTGCCATTTAGGTAGCCAATCCTGATCCAACCTGTTAGCCATCCAGCCAATCCTGAGCCAGCTTGTCTGGGCGCTGTCAGAGGCACTGATTAAACCAAGAGAACTGGCAACACCCTTCTAATCTCTGATTAACATCTCTCTCTCTCTCTCGAAAATGGACCTAATTATAAGTTCCATCCATACAGTACTCAGGTTTTTTCTATTTTTTTCTATTTTGTCTATTTCAATTAATCAATCTCTCTGTCTTTCTTGCAGGCCTTTAAAGATGAGTTGGAGGGGCTGATCCAGGAGCAGATGAATAAGGGGAACAACCCCACTGGCCTCCTGGCTCTCAGACAGATCGCAGACTTCTTCATGGCCAGTTCGGTGGCTGGCTTCAGCACCTCCCCCCTCAGTGAGTAGTCCAAAGTGGTACGGCCCATCGCCCCGGCGACAAGAACCCTACCCTCTGGTGCCACGTACTGACGACCTCGCCCCCAGGGCGAGCTGCTTTACACTGTGCCCAAAAACAACAAAACAAATCAGTATTTCAAGAGACATTTAGCCCAGTGGTTCTCAAATTCTATTTGGCCGCGAACCCCCATCTGAAAATATTTTGTGCTAGGGTGGCAGGGACTCGCATAAGAGTGCTATTTATGAAAAAAGTAATGAAAAAGTTTTTTGAATAATTGCACATATTTACAAGCTCACAGCGCGTCACAAAGTGACTTTTTCAAAAACAAAAAATGTCCAACGTATAAAATGTGGTTAAAGTTATTGTGATGCTAAATTAACAAATTTAGCTGGGGACCCCCTGGAACCCACCCAAGGACCCCTGGGGGTCCCAGGACCCCACTTTGAGAACCACTGATTTAGCCCACCGGTTCACGTGAGCTGCGTGCACGTGAATATACAACTAGACACACACACACACACACACACACACACACACACACACACACACACACACACACACACACACACACACACACACACACACACACACACACACACACAGAGGCAGACACCTACACACCCACACAGATGTCCCAGACTCCGGAAGAGTCATGCATATTTCCTTGGTTTTTGATCCTCAGGTCCAGTCCAGGTTTCCACATGTGAAGTCTGCTTCCAATCTGGGCCTCGGAATGCAGGACTAATATTGAATTACCACGTTGAGAGCTATATGACCATTTCATTTAGATTCTCTGCAATGTGTTCAATGAAGCAGCATTCCATATAAATAATGTATTACAGTATGGGATGTTTATTGGATTATTGAATTTAGGAAAGTGTATTGTGTTGTATAAAGTGGGCCTGATGATATCGGAGCCACAAATATTGAATAGCATGAGATTCATCTGATGTGTAAATTGCATTAGATAGCATAGGATAGAATGGAATGCCATTTTGACAGTCAAAGGCACTGGCTAGTACCGTATGTGATTGGATAACATTTTAATTTAATGTTATATCAATGGTACTGGTTAGGATCCTGTGTATAGAATGCCATTTGCTACACTCATGGATCATATATGAAAGGGCAAAATGTAATTAGAATGCTATTATTAGCTCAGCTGCCTACTCATTTACTGGACAAAACAGCAGTTGTTTATGATTCAAAATAAGTAATTCATGCAGGTATCGCTTTGGGAGGAAAAAGCTTCATGAACAGTCATACATACATCCCTGTCCAGTGTGGTTTACTGGGCTGATAAAACCAAACAAACACTATTGTGTACTATATTTGGGGGTAACAGTGGATGATAAAAAATATGGGCTGAAAAGATGACTGAAAAGCCACATTCATACTCTGTTACATGACTGTGGCGTGCTGAAAATAGCAGCTCTTCAAAGCTCACGAAGCATCATGAATGCGACGTATTGTGAGCTTGTAGGTCTACTATTTTTTATAAATTAGGCAGATGGTCACTGGTTGGAGTCATCATTTGGTTAGGAAAGTAAGGGGGAAACACTTAACCTTCCTTAACAACACCAGCAAACTGCAATTCATTAAAGCTGCAATCCATAACCTTTTTAGTGAATAAATAGCTGAGCATGTTAGTACGATATAACACAACTGCAGCTAGGAATCCTATAGCCAGACATAACCATAAATAAACCTGATACACCCACATATAGGCAGTACCACGGCCACGTCACTCTGACTCAGACATAACCATAAACAAAGCCGAGACGCCCATATATAGGCACGTCACTCTGACTCAGACATAACCATAAACAAACCCGATATACCCATATATAGGCATAGTGTGTATATGGAGATCCGGTTGTCCAGAGCAACAAATCCGACCGCTATGCCCATATATGGTCATATGCATATATGGCGCCTATGCCGCCCGAACTCTAGACGTCAAGCAACCTCTATTTGCTTGAGATTTGCATTCAAACTGAGGAAACCCCATCTAGAACAATACGATATTTTAGAGACATACTTTTTGTTTTGATCCCAGTTTCATTCTCTTTCCCCCCCCCCTCTTTCAGGTCTTGGAATGGTCACTCCCATCAATGACATGTATGGGGTGGAAACTACCACTATGGTGAAGGGTGAGAAGCAGACCCGCTGTAAACTGGCCAGCCTCTATAGACTGGTGGACTTGTTCAGCTGGGCCCATTTCGCCAATTCCTACATCACAGTAAGGCCCCCACTGCCACTCCATTGTGGAGAAATGTACTTAGTTAAATAAATAACGCTTTTATTAGATTAGCATTGATTTATCAGTACTGTGCCCGTGGCCGATGTTTATCTGTTCATATTCTAAATGATTGAATTTGTGCTCATTAACCCATTAAGACCTGGGGCGATTCTTTAAAAAAAATCTAAATCCTAACAGTTTTTTTGAAAAAAATATTTAAAATATTTTTTCGAGATTTTTCAAAAATAGCAGATCTGCAAGCTCGTAGCGCGGCACTCGGTGCCGCGCTATGAGCTTGTAGATCTGCTATTTTTGAATAGCCAAAGAAATCTAAAGTGACACAGATGCGTTCCAGGTATTAATGGGTTAAAAGATGAGATAAGTATGATGAAGGGCTGAAAGACCTTAGAAAAGTTAATTTCTTACAATGACGATGTATTTGTTGCCTGGCACAAAATGAATGTATAACAGCAAAAACTAAGCAAACCGCTATCAGCCAAATTGTTATTTTAAACATTGGTACCAGTATTGGCCCAGAATATCCCTACTGATGCATCCGTCATCTGACTTTATGTGACAAAATTGGCCATAATGTAATGAGAGTGGTCATTTTTCTGTATTTGTTCCTAATGTTCGTTCCAGATGTACTGGCAGTGACAATATTCTGATAGGGCTTCTTTTCCAAGTTAAAGCATCTGTTTGGAATCTGTGAGGATTATTTTAGCTAATTTTAGCTTTCTTCCAGGGTCGTGTCAGTAAAGAGCAAGACCACATTCTCATCCTCCCCAGGGGACTGTCATTCGCTGAGGCATCTGCAGCAAATCTGGTAAGAACCAACTGGAGCGAGCAGGCTGGAACAGTCTCTTAATTGTTTGGAATTAATAAGTGGTTGGACACGGAGCGCTGTACTCACAATCCAAGTTTCAAAAGAGTCATCAATCACATGCTTTCTTCATGAACATTTTCAACTTTGTCGCCAAAAAGACTACTAAAATGATATTACTCAGTATGACTTTAATTATACTTACTTACACTTACTCCATTAGCAGCTTGTTTCAAAACAACATAAAATTACCTGTTAATATGGGCATTTCTGTTAGATCCATGTAGCCAAATAACAGAAACTCATGGGCAATTTATACATAATAAAGCCTGCCCCTTTGGCTCTATTACAACAAAGAGAAATGTTATGCAATTGCCTTTCAACCAGTACTGTTGTCTTGTGTAACCCCTTGCTTAATGTCAGACAAAGCATGTTCAGGGTGTGTGTGTGTGTGTGCCAACATTTCACCACAGTATTAAAGAGGTTCTAGTAATATTAGTAATATGTTTGTACAACCACATTTCAGTGGTTTGGCACTTAACCGTGTGTGTGTGTGTGTGTGTGTGTGTGTGTGTGTGTGTGTGTGTGTGTGTGTGTGTGTGTGTGTGTGTGTGTGTGTGTGTGTGTGTGCAAACACTGTGTGTGCTTGAGCTGAGAACATGTGGCTAAAGTAAGATTGTTCTCCATGGACTCCAAACCAAGATGATTGTAAACGATAAAAGTTATACTCTCTGCTTGCCAGTCTATCTTCAAGGCCTGATCAGCTGGCATACAAGTGTATTTGTGAGGAACTTATCAAAAGAACATGTCACAACACATTAAGTAATCCACTTGAAAATGAGCTCATATTGAAAGAGCGTTGCATGCATGAGTGGGAATTATAATGCCTGAGGTTGTTTGTGAATTTGAATTGAATTGTGATGCACCTCCCATCAACTAACCGTGTGTGTGCGTGCGTGCGTTCTGCGTGTGTGCATGCGTACGTGTCTCAGTGGCCATGGTCCTTGTTTATCAAAGACTTGCTTGGCATGTTATTATCTCCTGTACTATTGACAGAGCGCTTGCTACACCATGTATTGTCTCTGCCTCTCCGTCTCCGTCTCCTCTTGCATGCCAGCAAATATTTATATTTCATTTCAGGCTGTTTGTCTCCGTCTAGTTTCAGAGCAGAGGGATGCTCCTATAGGCTGGCAGGAGGTGGGGAGCATGCCAAGACAGTAGTTGTGTGACAATGAAGAATAGTGACTCAGAGTCTGTTGCTCTCCCCTGTTTTCTTGTTCTTTTTCGTGTTTTATCTTTAACCTGCATGCATGCGTTAAAGGGTATTGTAATCGCTGCCCATAACACTCTTGAGTGTTATGGGTACATTTTTAAACGCTAAAGAACACATAACATAAGAACATAATTTTGAGGTTAGATCCAGCTATTATTCATCAAAGTTGGTTGGAATGCTCTGTAGGCTGCCCCCCAAAGAGATGATGAATTATTGGGTAGAAAATGTCAAGATCACAAGCAACATAAAGGTCAGAAGTTACACTTTTCAACCTGGTGATATTTGGGCATGTCATTATAAGCAAACATTTTCAGAAATGATCAAAAATAGCAAAAGATAGCAGATTTACATGCGACGCAATTGCAAAGCGTGTGAACTTGTAGATCAGATATTTTCACTATTTGTCGTACAACGAAATATATAGGGCTTAAGCGGTTAATTGGTCAAAACTCAGGACCTGATGTTGGTGCAGAGAGGTGTATGTCCAGGTAATTCTCTCAAATTCAATCTCAAATGATCATACTCACGCACTCACAGACTTTGATGTGCGTTCCCGGTTAAGTGCGCAAGGGTTCAGGGCTGTCCAACTATTAAATCGGGAAGTGCATATGGGCTCTCTCACAGACTTTTTGAGCCCTTAATTATGTCTGAGACACTTTTTGGTTCATAACGTTGTGTTGATATAACCGGAGATGACAGGGGCATCCATAAAAATATTGATCTATCTATAAATTCACAAAACCGGTGACTGTCTGTGTCTCCCAGTCATAACTCGCCCAGCATCCGACCGTTTGATCTCAAACTTGCCGTGTGTGTCCCTGATGACCCAGGGATGTACAGTGTCGAGTGGGATTATGGTCGGACAGACGGTTGTTGAGAAGCGGAAAAAACACGAATGCCTCTGTGTGTCTGTCCGTGGGTCTGTGGAGAACGCACCGAATATCTGTGTGTTTAAGTGGGTGTATGCATCCCTGTTTGACCAACCTGACCCATCTGCTTAACGGATTGGCAGAGCTTTCCGTCACGTTTGTTTGTGCCTCTGCATCAATGTGTTAGCTTGTGCAATGGAAGTCGGCTGGTCTCATTTAGGCCCATTGATTGTAATATCTAACGTTATTTGTACCGCGGCAACGGGTACCGCACTGGGTACTCTAACAATGGTTACAGTGAGTACTCTGACAACAGGTGCAATGGGTATTGCGTAACCAGGTGCAGAATGCATTCCCAACTTGCATCGTTCGCCACTTACATGGTCCCAGAGTAGGCCTAGTATAAATAAATAAACTAAACATGGAAGGAGCTGGCACATTACCATGTAATGACAACGACAGTGCTCATATGTATTACATTTGGAGCCCTGGCAGCCTCTACGATGAACACGCAGGTGATGTTAATTAAAGTGTGTGACGGTTCAGTGCTCAGGCCGTAGGGTGGACATTGGCGTTGGTCCCATCTGTCTATCTTTACTCTGTTTATCATTCTGTCCTTCCTCTGCTTTGTGGTAGCTTTCTTCTACTCTTATCTGAAACACCTGTGGAAACACACACACACTCTGTCTCTCTCGCTCTCGCGCTCTCTCTCTCTCACACACTCTGTCTCTCTCTCTCTGGAAAGGCACTCTATCGCTCTCTCTCACACACACACACACACACACACACTGACTTGCTCTTTTTCTTTGTGGAAACTCCCTCGCTCTCACTCACACACACACACTCTCTATCACTCACTCACGCACATGCGCACACTCACACTCTCTCCCTTTCTTTCTCTCTCTCTCACACAGACTCTATCACTCACACACCTGCGCGCGCACACACGCACGCACGCACACACACACACACACACACACACACACACACACACACACACACACACACACACACACACACACACACACACACACACTCTCTCTCTCTCCCCTCTCTCTACGTCTGTCACACACCTGTTGAATGTAATCACAGGCTGTGTACAGGTGTCAAACATTATGAGTTTGTGACACCTGGATCTATGAGCTATAACACTGAGTGGCATGATACTTCCTTGACTGTTTGACCTGTTAGGCCTGTCAGCAGGAATAAACTGGGCTGAAGTTCATGCATAGCTGACATTTTGTACTTGTGCCTTAGTTATGACTGAACAGAGGGGAAAATGAACCTTGAAGGAAGTCGCTATCAATGTTTGTATCCTCAAAGCTATTTTATCCACTTCAACCCTACAGCATGTATACTTAGTTGATCGGAGTCACCCAGGGCTCTATACTAGGCCCCCATCCTGTTTTCAGTGTACACAAAATATCTTTGACAAAAATAGCAGACATGCTCACAACGCATCGCAATGTGAGCTTGTAGATCTGCTATTTGCTGAATGTTCGCCCCGGAGTAGGGACGCTAGGGTTCAAATGGTTATTGTTGTCGAACTTGCCTATGTCATTCTGGAATGACCTACAGTACGAGTCGGTATAGGAACCTTTTTTTTACATCATTTATTTAAGGGCATTTCTTTATTAGTATTTAATTATCTTTTAAGCAATCTGTTAAGAAATGTTCAGTACAAAATAAGCTTTTGGTATTTTTTTCCCTGTTTGTACTGTAATGTAGGCTGGCCCAAATGTAGGCTGGCCCAGGGAAATATAGTGTCACATGATCAACTAGAATATATTTAGTTTGTGTGTCTGGGCCACATCCAAGCAGGGTCTGTACTGCGGTTGGTGTGGTAAGCAGGGAAAGTTTTGTCTGTGGTACAGTTAAAAGACCACAATATTGCAGCTGTTGAAGGACAGAGCGAAAAGCGTTATTTGACTTTCTGTTTGCCTGCCTTGCCGCTCTGTCTTTATTCCTCTTTGTAACTGTCTGCAGTCACCCTTTTGCACAGCCTGTTCAATGTGGGAATGTCGCACCGCTAATATGCCCCGCTGTACCGTATAAAAGGAATTGGCGTGTTGGCATTGTTGTTCTGCTGTCAAGCCAGTGTCAGCGGCAGTCACAGAGCCAAATCAATGTCTGTTTGAGCGGGACAGTCGGACAGTGTGATGTTTAAGGTCCATGCACCTTTCTGCCTCAAACTGCTTCCTTCTCTTCGATTTCTCCTGCAGTGAATTTGTGATTGTACAAACCTGTTGCTCGCTGGAATCTACCATAAAGGAATGGAGAGTGAAATTACGTTAAGAAGTGAGAGTTGTAACTTTAGAATGATCTTTATAATGCACTTCTTATTTGGAAAAACACTCTTCATATCGCTTGGTGAAGGAAAATACTAACCAGAGGTCCTATGACTGTGGTCTGGCGTGTTATTGCCCATCTGTTTCTCTCTCATGTCTTTATCAATCTCTATATTGCTCTCTTGTTTTCCATGACTCTGTTATCTGTTTTTCTCTCAGCTTAATCGCATGTCTCCTCTGTTCTTTTTTTTTATTTGTCTGCTCTTCATCGCCATTTATCATGATTATGAGTCTGAACTCATAGAGGGAGCATTCAGGGAGGCGCACAGTTCATTTAAGCTCCAGAGAGAGGGAATTAGGAAATGGTCTGGAGTGGAGTGGGTGAGAGGTTGTGTCGGGGTCAGGGAGATAGGCTATGGTAACTGAGGAAAAACTGTGTCTTAACCACCTAAACCCTATACTTGATGTTGACCGTATTCCCATGAATTGCACTAAATATCTTTGCTGATCTACAAGCTTGTAGATCGGCTATTTTCACCGAATGTTCCCCCAGAGCAGGGATGCTAGGGGTCAAGTGGTTAAGCGTAGTTCAGACCAAAGATTTGCAACGAGAATAAACCGCTTTAGGCCCGTATTAGGCGAATACGCAGTATAAATTAAGCATTAGAGCGTTGCAGAAGAAAATCGCAGCGATCTGAATTACCCCTTAGACCTGCATCTCTCTCTCTCTTTCTCTCTCTCTCTCCCTCTGAAGTGCAAGTGAGAGAGAGGTAATCTGCAGGAAGTTCTATTCACAGAGGAAGCTCTGAAACTCTCTAGCTCGCTCAGTGTAGGAATCGGAACAAATACAGTAGCTTTTCTTTTTTTTTTAAAGACCGATAGAATATCATTAGATATTTTTACTGATATTAGAGCAGTACATTAAACACATATGCAATCAACAGTTTCATTGTCTTCTTGTATCCCTCTGAGAGAACGGGATGACGCGCACACACACACACACACACGCACACGCACACGCACACACACACACAAAGAAAGAAGCATTTCACCAGAGAGATCAGACCAAAGGGTGGTCCGGAGCAGAGTCCTCTTGGGGTCAACTGTACTGAAATGTTTTGCCCAAAGAACACTGTATTCTCTATCCCTTGACGTTAAAATGATGAATGGTTCCCTTCCAAATATTGCGGACAGTTAACCACTTAAGCCATTGAGCGACTTAAGCCCTATTTCATGTCATTTAATTACATTCAACTTTTTTTTTAATTAAAAGAAAATTGCCCATCCACAAGCTCATAGCACTTTGAGATGAGATGCATTGTGGGCTTGTAGAGCATTGTGGGCTTGTAGATCCACTATTTGTGAAGAATTTTATAAATATTTAAAAAAGGTTTGCCTATAATGACATGCCCAAAAATTGGGACGTCGGGGTTAAAGTGACTAAAATGTATCTAACCATATCTCTGTATGCTGTAGTCCTGGTACAATATGAAGCCATTGAATTAGATGTCAAGGACATTGCATACTTTCACCCAGTGCCCTAAATGAAATTAGACTCAGGAGTCTTAGTGAATGTAATTGGTTTGCTGGCAGAACTGCATTCTGCTTACAGCAGAGATGAAGCTGACCAATGCAAAGCTTTTTTAGGCCCTAAAGCTTTGCATTGATTCCACCTGGGGGCTTGGTTTGAAGTTGAACCCCTAAAGTTTAGGCGTGGTTGACAAGTGGTCAGCTCTGGTACTGCACGTTTGGGACAAAACACAAACGAGAAAAAAGGACTCAACCCATGGGCTCGACTCACAGCCTTGTGCATGCAGGTAGTTGTAACGTAGACGCATACAGGACACTAATTTGCATGCTTGTGGGCCCATGATGGCGTCAAACCTCGGAAAGAGAGAGATGCTACCGGCAGTTGCCATTGTGTCAGATGGTGAAATTTGAGTGCATTTGGCTGATCCTAGATCAAAGCCTAAGGGCACCTTCTGCCAGCTTGTCACGACAGTGATCAACTTTACATCGGGGGTCACACAGTCAAAGCCAAGCTGTCGTACTTGTTCAACTAGGAGGGTGCTCAGAGGAATTCCGGGATATCGTGTTCCGTTTCCAACTGCTCAACGAGTCCTATCAACTCGAGTCCTATCAACGAGTCTATCTTAGGGCCTCGTTGCGCTCCGATATCAGTTGCACCCCATCGTTATCGCGTGCTTAACCGTACGTTCGCATCACATGTCCAACTCTTCTTCACGACACTTCTCATGGATTATTTTATATTTAGAGAGTGTGTGTGTGCAGTAGCAAAGACACCTCAGATGTTTGGAACGTTCGATGGGTTGGCCAGTGCAGGCCTGCAATTTAAAGGACCGTTAAAACAGTTTTTTTTAACATGGTCGTAAAACGGTGTCCCATGCCAAAAATAGCCGATCTACAAAGTTCAAAGTTGTGTCGCATTGTGACGTGTTGTGTACTTGTAGGTCTGTTATTTTCGGCGCAGGATACCATCATACGATGGTGTATATACTAGGCATACGGTGGAGTGATACAGTAACCCATGTAATACAACCAAGTCAATGTTGAACCATCTGACAGCTGTGTGTGTATATGTTTGTGAGCGCACGCATGTGTGTACAGTCAGACATACTGGGGGTAGTTATTTACACTCTTCCACTGGCATTCATTTCCCCCAGGGGGGTGTAAACGATCGACAGGCAGCCAGCCATCCATCATCACTCTCCCATATGGCCGCCAGAAAGGTCCCCACGGCGCTGATCATAAGGTCATTAAGCAGACCGGGAGAGGACTCCATCAATCTATTTGTTGTTCGGTTGAGTCCGGACAAACGGATGCTCTTCACGTTGTTCAAAACGTGTCAGCTTGTAGGTTCTGGAGTGTGTCACGAGGAGAGATGTTTTTTCAGTGGTCTACTTGACGCTGCGCCGTCCAGTCATTTAGTAATTATACTGTGAGAAGTGACTGTACTCACTGCTGCTGACAGGCTGACTAACCAGACCAAATCATCATGTCACATGTACTTTCTACTGTCATTCCTCATCTTAACATGTTTAAGATGAGAGAGATATCCATCTCTCGTCTAGGGCGGCCATAGCCGAGTGGGTCGAGAGGCCGTCTGGAATTCAGAAGGTTGTCGGTTTGGCTCTCCCGGTCTACAGATCAAGACACTAAACACCTTAACTCTTTCACTGCCAGAGTATATACATTAATAAACTCACCCACTGCCAGAGATTTTCGTGTTTTATAACATTTTCATCTGCTGGGTGAAGCAATAAAAGTCCCTCACCCAGGGACCAGAACTCTACCTTTCCTTTCTTTCTTTGTGTTTTCTCTTGTCCGCCACTAGAGCTCCTATTTGTCTGTCTTCATCTTTCTCTCTGTAGCTCCCTTCCTGTCTAGTAATCTATAAACTGTATTACCTGCTAATTGGCTGGTAATTAATCTGTCATAGTAAGAACATCATGTCCACTTTGCCCTGGCCAGGATTCCTGCTAGTGTTCCAATTCATTTCCCTGGAGTGGACTGGGAGGAGGAATCATTCATAATGGGATTTCATGCATTCATGTCATCCATTTGAGTTAGTGATAGTTCTCGCATATGTTCTTGTGTGTGTGTGTATGTATGCATATGCAACCTCTCCTCCCCTGTCCTCCATGCTCACCCCTGTCTCCTTTTTGGTATTCTCCAGGTGAAGGTGAACATAATAGGGGATGTGATCGACCAGGGATCCACCAACCTGAGGATCGACCCCGCGGGATTCAGCCCCCACGCCGCCATCTACTCCATGCGCCCCGACGTCCGCTGTGTCATCCACGTGCACACTCCTGCCACGGCTGCCGTAAGTCTGAGTGACGGGACTCTTTCTGTGACGAGCTCACAAATGATTCGACAGTTTTCAAGCAAGGCCCTAGTGATCTTTACTTTGAGACGCTTGCCCCTAGCGACCTTTCCTTTGAGATGCTTGCCTTGCATACAAGAAAGTGCCATTGTGTGTAAAAAGAAAATCCAACCCAATAATTATTATTAGTAATAAATACAAATCATTGTTTTAGAGAGAAAAACAAGCTGATTACTCACAATTAGACAGGACAGCTGTTATTGTACATCCCTGTCATGATTCATCAGAGATACCTCAACCTTACTTGACCTGGGAATGAGATCAGCTTTTCACAGATGTGTCATAGCGGGATAAAGCCAGCTCAAACGAATTAAATTGATAATGAGCATGTCTGATTTTGGTATGCCAACGAGCAAGCATTGACAGTAGTCAGTAGTACTGTCAATGCTTGCTTAAATGTACCCACTATTAATCTCATTAGTTGCAGCTGTGTTTACCCTGTTGTAACATGCAGGCCTGCCACAAATTAAATGAAGCTTAAAACATTGAGATACAGTGATGAGTGCAGCTGAGGACATTCTTAAAGTGTTGCTTTTTTAATGAGAAGATTTCTCAGATGGGAGGTTTGAGATTCCTCTTTGGATTTCAGGGAGATTAAGATGAGCAAAACAAAAACCGACGATTATCTTTAAATAGACACTGACACAATAAATGTTTGCGGATGAAACACTCTACAGTGCCATGATGCAATTAACTTTAATTGGAGAGTAAGCAAGCATGTCCTGAAGCACAGGGTATGAATGCATTATATATTCAGTGAATCAGTGCAGACTGACTGACATATTGAATTTGTGCTTGCAGAAAATAGGCTTTTATGTTTAAGACATTTA
Organism: Gymnoscopelus braueri; assembly: GCF_963280865.1. Classification (NCBI taxonomy): domain Eukaryota; kingdom Metazoa; phylum Chordata; class Actinopteri; order Myctophiformes; family Myctophidae; genus Gymnoscopelus; species Gymnoscopelus braueri. The sequence goes on from NC_137604.1 coordinate 20,028,583, forward strand.
GAGGTTCTGAAGCAATAGATGAGCTTAAATTCCTTCAACGCCTGTCTCCTGTGTAGTGTCCTACTTAGTTTTGCAATCGTCTGATTTACATTAAGTGCTACTGTCAGCAGATTAATTTAATATATTCCTGTGCCCCTAGAATTATTCTGGATGATACAGTAGACAAGTGCTTTGAAAGGAACAGAATAAGAAGACTTTTTTTTAAATCTTCTCCCAGGTGTCGTCTATGAAGTGCGGCATCTTGCCCATTTCCCAGGAGGCGTTGATCCTGGGAGACATTGCCTACTACAACTACCAGGGCAGCTTAGATGAGCAGGAGGAACGCCTGGAGCTGCAGAAGGCCCTCGGACCTTCAACCAAGGTATGAGACCCGGACACCCTAGTCTCGCGTGGCCAGACTACTATTATACAATCGCTGAATGCTATGTGGAGTCTGGAACGACACCTCACTGTCATCTGTTTGTCTTTTCTGTTCACAAAAAAACATATTAAAATATCTTTGAAATATATATTTTAATTTCCATTTCTGCCAAGCAGCAAGCTATATATGCTTCGAATAATTTGATTTACAGTAGGACAAATTTACTCGACTGCAAAGACGAGACGGAAGCAGGGGGAGGCAGGTCATCCGCTTTACCACCGGATAATTTTCAGCGCTTCCGTGCTCCAGACTGTCTGGCTCACGAGACTACTGACTTCCTGACACCCACACAGAACCTTTCCATGCAAACTGACCCAGGACCGTCTTTGTGGTTCTAGGACTCGAGGAAAACGAGCTTTAATTTTAGAGGAGAGATAGTTTTCAACTGTTTGCCTATACAGTTTGTTTTCTGACATTCTAACTCGTGTGTGTGTGTGTGTGTGTGTGTGTGTGTGTGTGTGTGTGTGTGTGTGTGTGTGTGTGTGTGTGTGTGTGTGTGTGTGTGTGTGTGTGTGTGTGTGTGTGTGTGTGTGTGTGTGTGTGTGTGTGTGTGTGTGTGTGTTTCATAGGTACTGGTGCTGAGAAACCATGGTGTCGTAGCTCTCGGGGAGACCATTGAAGAGGCCTTTCACTACATCTACAACGTCCATTATGCCTGCGAGATCCAGGTGCGTGTGCACATACAGACAGACACACACACACACACACGCACTGACGCACACACACAAAAGCTATTTCACTTTCAATCTGGCTGACCTATTTTAGGCATTTTAGTCATTTTAATAAATTGCAAAGATATCACGATCTTGTAAATTGTTTTATTTTAATTTGCCTTGTGACACCATCATATGACAAAGTATAAAACAGGGCTTGGGTGGTTTTATTTGCCTAGCTACCATCATCAACTGTGCTTTTGCACTACCCTTGCTCCATGTCTTTTGTTTATTATGAAAGGCTTTCTCCTCAGTTGCTTTTTCCACATTCATACTTACTAGCTACATTTTTTACAGAAATCATAATCTCTTTTCCCTTTGTGGAAAAACATCAAAAGCAAGGCTGTTAATCATATGACAGAGGGAGCGTTCCCCTGCAATGACACATTGTTACACTGCACAGCAGTCCCACGTCCAAGGCAAACATCTGGAATCGAGGTGGTCGGACAGATGAGAGAATCACGTTAGAAGAGACACAGGAGGTCTGATTACTGGTGGGCTTCCACCCTGGCAGAAAATAGCAGATCTACAAGCTCAGAACACGTCGCGATGTGAGGTGTTGTGACTTTGTAGATCGGCTATTTTCCATAAGCAACATGTGGTGATCTGGAATTTAACAAGGACGTAAAGGGGTGTGTGTGTGTGTGTGTGTGTGTGTGTGTGTGTGTGTGTGTGTGTGTGTGTGTGTGTGTGTGTGTGTGTGTGTGTGTGTGTGTGTGTGTGTGTGTGTGTGTGTGTGTGTGTGTGTGTGTGTGTGTGTGTGTGTGTGTGTGTGTGTGTGTGTGTGTGTGTGTGTGTGTGTGTGTGTGCGCGTGCGCAACTGCGCATTCTTGCATGGATTTATTTGTGTACCGTTGTAAATATGGTAGATATTAGAGCTGTGGGTGTTGTCCCTGCTGTAATAGGCACACCAAATCCCCTGTTTGAATCGGAAACAAAAGCTTAATCCACGCTGCAAAGCCCGGCTTACCTTCTAAAAATAAACCCTCCAGCTATGATTGACGTGATTTATAGGCATAGGAATTATGTATGCAATTTTTGTAAACACGTTGGTCATATAACTGGTTATTCCTGTATATTTGAAGCCATGAAATTTGGTACACAATAATTCTGTTAGTATACCACTACTTTCCCTCTGTTCAAATATGACTTTCCCTCTGCTCAAATATGACAACAATTTGATTGCATTTCCTTACGTACACCATGTAAATGTATCCTTACGGTGTAGTTCCAACACAGGTCATATATTTAATAATACGGTCCTTATAAAGTGTTGCCCAGACATTTCTAGACGCAGATATTTAGTTCGAATCGTCTGTCTTGTTAATCATCTACATACCATTCATGTTGGCAGTGTAGTTAGTTATTAAATGCCCCTGTTTGTGGTCTTGGTAAAGGAAAGGCATCACTACGGATCCATTTGGTTCCATTCTTAGACTCAGAGTTACGTTAACACTGAGGATTTTACTGTGCATGTGCCCAGACATAGTATAGTGGTTAAGAACCTGAGCTCTGGAGCCACAAATGCACTTACATGGTGTACTCTCACTCTAAATAATGAATAAATTGCCCATTTTACTGTAAAGAGAAAAAAAGGAATGCTTCTCCGTTTGTCTGCTTGCCAAATGTCCAAGGCCTGTCAATCAATTATATTCAATCTCTCTAATGCTAATCTAATTTAAATGGACATGAAACCCTAGGCCGATTTTGTAGTTTGTTTTCCTGTACAGGTTAAAAACTACAGAAGCGTAAAAAACATGACAGGCTGACCTAATAGTAAGCTATGCGTGCAACTTGAGTATAACTCCAGCCCTAACCCCAAGCCCTAAATGCTTAATCCTAACCATAATCTGAATTGTTTCCTAAATGTAAGCCTAATACTTTTCCCTTCTTTTTTTTTTACATAAAACAACCATTTCACATTTCACTTTCCCCAGGACATTTTCCGCACATTGTCTATTTATCAAATTCTACTATTCTTGTGGGCCTTCAGTCAAAAGTCAAACACACACACACACACACACACACACACACACACACACACACACACACACACACACACACACACACACACACACACACACACACACACACACAATAGAAGACAGACATCAGTCCAATGGTATTTGCAAAAAAGTATTCATAAGAATTATTTGCAAGTTCTATTTGACCAAAGTCCTGTGGAGTGGAACCTCTTTGTTGTCAAACATGGGCCCTTTGTCTTCCTTAAATGGAGGAGGCAGAGTAAATATAAACCGCCCCTCCGAGAGACCAGAGGACACCGACGGTCTTTGAGGTGGTCTGGTGTTTTGTTTGACGACACCCTCAGAGTTCCGTTAACGCTGAGGATTTTACTGTGTATGTATATGTGCCCAGACATAGTGTTGTGGTTAAAGTTATGAACTTTAGCTCTGGAGCCACAAGGAATGCTTCTCTGTTCGTCCGCAGGCCAAATTTCCAAACGGCTGTCAATCAATACATATTTACTGTATATTTACTCTCTCTCTCTCTCTCTCTCTAATGCTAATCTCATTTAACCCTTTAAGACCTGAGGCGATTCTTAAAAAAAATCTAAATCCTAACAGTTTTTTGAAAGAAAATCAACAAAAAAAAATCAAGATTTTTCAAAAATAGCAGATATACAAGCTCGTAGCGCGGCACTCGGTGCCGCGCTATGAGCTTGTATATCTGCTATTTTTGAATAGCCAAAGACATCTAAAGTGACACAGATACGTTCCAGGTCTTAATGGGTTAAAGGGGCATGAAACCCTAGACCAATTTAGTTTTCCTGTACAGGTTAAAAACTACAGAAGGGTAAAAACATGACTTACGCCGTGATGTAAGCAACACAGCTAATGAAATAAGTAATGGGTGTGTTGCTGGCACGGTCACACATCCACGCCAAAATCGTTAGCGTCCCATTCACTTCCATTCTATGGTAGCAAAAGGGTTGTGCTTCCCGTTGTGGCGTGTTGATGGCAATGATGCGTGTCGCTTTCAACGTGTCTGAAGCATGAAGTTCAACACTGGTGAACTTTGACTGGGCCTCAAACAATACGACAGGGTAGTTGTCCCCAAAATTTGGCAAGCATTTCACTTGTAGCTTCCTTTCAGTGAGCCCACCACTCCAACTTAACTCAAACAAACTAAACCAGCACTGCCCACAATTTGATTGATCAATGTTTTTATTGACAAAAATGCATACATGATGTGGACATATATTTGTACATATCTGTCAAACGGATAAAACACAAAAAAGCTTGGTCCACACTGAGTGTCATTTGGTGTTGTTTTTGTTGTTGTTGTCTTTTAGTTTTTTTTTTGGGGGGGGGGGGGTGGCAGAGACATGCAGAAAAATAAATCAATAACAGTACATTAGTACAATCAATCGCGACATACTAGACAACAGCATGGGTACTGTAAGTGGAACCGCAATCCGAAATACAATATGGGTAGTTGACGTGGTTGACAGTGTTGGCAAGCGTTGGCTACTCCCCATCCAACGCGTATGTGACCGTACCCTTAGATTTAGGTGTGCCAGTGTGCAAACACTGACAGTAAACACTAACGGCATGGTCAAAGGGGGTTCAAGTATCTTGGAACACACTATGACAATACATTTCTAACAGCGTTATAACTCCATTTCTCTCCCATCTTCATTTGTCTTTCCTACCTTGTGGTTTCAGGTGAATGCCATCTCTTGTGCTGGCAGTGTAGACAACCTGATCGTGTTGGACAGAGAACAGTACAAGTCCAGAGTGTTTGACGTGGCCAACGCCGGGGCGGTGAACATGGGCGGCCAGCACAAGTGGAAGCTCGGTGAGCTGGAGTTTGAGTCCATGATGAGAATGCTGGATAACCTGGTGAGTCTGTAGTCTTGCTGGCAACTTAAACCCTCTATTCAAATGTATGGATTTATTTTCTTTTTTTCAGAAATTCTTTTGAAACCCATTTTGGTAGTATGGAGTATATTTGGGTGGGACATTCTTTTTAATCTTCTGAAATATATATTTTTTTTTAATAAAAAAGGGGATATTTAATCATGACTCATAAAAAAAAGGGTCTGCAACCCAAACATTGGTCCTGACCCAGTGTTTAGGAAACACTGACATAGACCAAAAGCACTAGGAAATCACGCGGATTGACACGTAAACAAGACAAACGGAATATGACGTGACAGAAAAGCACATATGGCGTAAACAAATGATTTCCAAGGAGGATGTTCGGAGACGGATTGAGTAATGGGAGTAAGAGGGCTAGAAAAGACAGGGGGAGAAGTATTGTCTCAGGAATGAGAAGAAGAGAGGGGAGGGGAGGGGAGGGGAGGCGGGTGGATGATTGAAGAGGAATGATGGTGCGTCACTGGTCCAGCAGTGCAGCTGTGTCTGTCCCTGTAGGCTGTGGTTTGGGACGTAGAACTGTGGGAGTTTCAGTAAACACAGAAACACAGCAGATCCCATAGCTGTCTGTCTGCAAGGGTTCAACAACACCTAACCCTCTGCGTCTTCTCCAGCTGACCGACTTTCTGTCAATCTGTGTCTGTGTCTTTGGGTCTAATCTGTCTTTCGGCCTGTATCCTTTGGCTCTTTCTCTCTCCTTCTCATGACATTCTCTTTGCTCTTCCTCCCCTTCCTCTTGTTTTGTCTTCCTTCATCTCCCTCTCTTGCTCTCCTCATTCCCTCCTCATTTTGCCCTCGATGATTCATCGCTCATCTGTCCCGTCGAGCGTCTGACCAGCTCCTCTCTCCTTGTTTTCTTCCAAATCGCTACAGTCTCTCGTAGCTCGTAAACGGAGCGTTTTCTCTGGAAGAGTAGTTGGGCGCTCGAATAAGCGACGAGTTGTGCAATCTTGCACATCACCATAAAATGGGGGATCTACACACTGATCTGCCAAGTCGGGTTGAATAGAATAGAATATCCTTTTTATGGTGGAAAACGGTCTGGGGAGAACGCGGGCCAAGAGAAGGGAGGACATTGACATGGAGGGAGAGATGGGAGTGTGAGAGGACTGGACACATGAGGACAGAGGGAGGGGATGTAGTGGGTGAGAGACAGGAAATGGCTCGGCTGACTGCGTCCTCTGTGTTGCCAGGAACCCCTCTGGTCACAGCACTGTTTTTCCTCTCTCCCTTTGAGGGCATGGGGAGTGCCCCCCCCCCCCCCCCCCCGACCCCTCTCTCTATTGACTAAACTGGAAAACAAAACTGACAGTGGTAATTCCGGACCACGAGACTGTAAATCCTGTTGCCATTTTTGCTTTTAGGGGACAGTGGCATGGTTGAGGCCAACTCATACTTAGTTTGGACGACTCTTTAATGATTAATTACTATAGACTACAAAAAAGGTTTTCAGTTGAAAAGAAGTAATGATGATTATAAAATAACGTCTAGGCTTCATGTGGATCTCGGACTTCATGTGGCCAGTCTGTGAAGTCAGTCATCAATGATGCATCTATGACATACGACTCCGTATTTAGACTGATCCGGCCTCCATTGATCGCTACTAACAAAATGTATTACAAATAAATAAATAATCTAAAACAATGGTTCTCAAAGTGGGATCCGGGGACCCTCAGGGTTCCTTGAGGGAGTTCCAAATGGACCCTTACAGGTCTGTAACTCTGAGAGCGTAAAATGAAAACGTTTTAGAGCCGCTGATCTAAAACATAATGTGAAAAAAAGTAATTTAGCTGTGACCAGTCCAGCACTTTTTGTGATTAAACCCGGACAAACAGACAAACATAGCCTCTTATGGACGTATCGCCGTAATGATCATTTAAAGATGATTATGAACAGAGGGTTCCACAACAGCTCTTGCAGCCCTGCACCAGAGCGTCTCTTGAACATTTTTGTCCTCTCTCTCTCTGCGCTCAGGGCTACAGGACAGGCTACGGCCACCGGCATCCCATCGTCCGGGACAAACCGCGGCACAAGAGCGAGGTGGAGATCCCGGCCACCGTCACAGCCTTCATGTTCGACGAGGACACGGAAGGCGCCACGCGGATGCCCTTCAAGTTCCTCCAGCAGAGGCAGCAGCGGGAGAAGACGCGCTGGCTCAACTCCCCCAACAGCTACACCAAGGTCAACGTGGAGTCCAGCGACGACCGGCATCACCACAACCGCACCACCATGGTGAGTCTGTGTGCGTGTGTGTGTGTGTGCACGGCACGCCCATGTGTAATTTAACTCTGAGGGGGAACAAATGTAACCAAGAAGTAAGGGTAATAATATTGTTATTTCTCACTGTATATTTGCATACACAGTGAAATGAGGTATCTGCATTTAACACATCCTAAGTATCAGGAGCAGCGGGCGCTACAGGGGCAGTTATGGGTTAAGTGTCTTGCTCAGGGACATTTCGACACATTTCTGAGGCCTGGAATTGAACCTGGGACCTTTGTCTTCCCAGGCAGGCTCTCTAACCATTCATCTATGGCCACCCATGGTTACATCTGTACCCCCTCAGTTACAAATGGATAAATTGACAATGAGGATTCTAATGTGTATAAGTGTGAAATGGGGATGTAATTTCAACATTATATGATTGTTGTATTGTTGTAATATATCAATGGCCAGCTTGTGTGGATTATAATGATGATCATGTTTCTACTCAGAAAGTCATGTGATGACTTTGGTGTTGGTTTGGCCCTACCTGGACTCCCCTTATTTTAGATCTTGTATTAGAATGCCCTCTATTGGTAAAACAGAGAATTGCATGTCATTCAATTTTTTGGGGCCTCCATCATCCTTCATGAGCATTTACGATGGTAGCATGTACGTAGCATCAAATCAAGTAAATATTATTTGTATATTATATTACTAGCACATTTCATACCATGTAGACGCAAATAACAAAAGGTCTGGGAAAATAAGAAGGCCTGAATCCTGCTCTTAAAAGATGATACGGTTGTTGCTGTTACCGATCTGCAGTTTATCTGCAGTTTTAACATTTTCAAATATTAAGAGGAAAGTACAATTGGACATTAGTCTATAGTTGCCTAGTCTAGAGTAGTGGGGAAAACACCAGATTGTACGGAACCATGAACAATGTTTAGTACGTCTTTTGATGGACAGTGAGAGATACTCTTGATTCTCATACGTAATAATGTTATTAGAATGTATTTATTTTTAGAACCTGATTTGATCTTGATCGTATCTTTTTTTTCTTCTCCTTCTTCTTTGTTCTTCTGCAGTGGATGAAAGCGGAGGAGACGGGCACCCCGATCAGGATTGAAGACCCCAATCAGTTTGTCCCTATGAACACAGACCCCAGTGAAGTGCTGCAGAAGAGAAACAAAGTGAGTCTGAACACTCCTCTGAGGTCATCGTACCGTCATACACAATTGTAGCCAAAGACTGTGGCGAAGGTGTGTAATGACTGGGCCTAGAAAAATGTGGATGGGCCTGGTTTTTTTTAAGCTTACAATTGCATATTGTATTGACCGGTGGATGATGTCAATATGGCTTCTTTTTTTCATTATCCGTTTGGCTGCTTTCCACGAGCAGCACATGGAAAACAAAATATATTTTAGCACGCTTCACCGCTTCTGGGACATGCGTCTGGTCACCAGACTCTAGTAGAAACATGAGGGGCCGCTCACACATGGGCGTGCGACAACGTGTCGAAATCGTGGGGGGGAGGCGGAGGGACGCGGCCATTTCAATTAATTTCCTATGGAAGTCGCATGGTTATTAAGCGTCCGACATGCCATGAGCCCCTAAAGTATAGAATATGGTGGTTAAAATGATTGTGACACTATATTAACACATTTTTCTGGGGACCCCCTGGTGCCCCCCCAAGGACCCCTGGCGGTCCCCTGACCCCACTTTGAGAACCAATGCCTTAACTGATAAGAAGATGACTTCCTCCTTCCCAGTTTCAATTCTGAGTGTCACATTTAGCTCATTGTACAGTTGTTGCTAGCTCCATGACACAAGTCTTGACGTCATCCACTGTGTTTTTTTGCCTTGTCACAGATCAGAGACCAGAACAGGTTTGACATGATGACGTCAGGACCACGTTCTCATCACCTGGATGGCATCCCCATAGATCCACCACGACAGGTGAGAGTTGGGACAACGTAGCATGCTGTGCTACTGTGCATCTCTTTATAAGACTAGTAACACTGCAGCAATACCATCAGTCAGAATGAAAATAAAAATAAACACCAATGGATTAGTCAGTTCTCTCGACCTAGAACAGACTGTGTTTGTAAGGAGTAATGGCATGTGATTAATATTTAGAAAGACCTAACCTAGTTCATTACAGTTTTTCTCAGTCCCTTAGGTACATTTCTTGAATCAAACGTAACATTTGTAAAGCATTAAGTGCATTTCTCGAAACAATTCGAACAGCCCCACACAATGTATTACTTGCTCTAAATCCTTAGTTCATCTCTCAAATGTAAATATTTGTCAATGAACATGTGAGTTTGATTGATGGAATACTTTATTAGTCACAAAGTGTAAACAGCACAGAGGTACAGTAAAACATTTAGGCTAAAAGGATAACACAAAAAGGTCCTGGGGACTTGTTTCCATTGTGGTCCTATGTATTCAATTCACCAACAGAGCATAGAATATTAACACATAATACACGTGATCAACAAATACAACTAGCTATATTTATAGAGGAGAAAGGGTAAAATCTGCGGCAGTGTATGACCCCTCATTTCAATGGGAATTAATATCTAACTCCACTTGTAGATTTCCTGATGGATGCTGTTTCAGGCCAGTTTTGAAAGAAAGTGATTCACATAGTTTAATGGTTGATGTCAGGGCATTCCACATTACGGTGGCAGAGTAGTAGAATGAGAATTTCCCCACGTTTGTGCTAACTTTGGGGGGTGCCAGCTCGTGGGTGCTCCCTCTGGTGTTGTGGCTGTGGGTGTCACTCACTTTGGAGAAGGTAGTTAGACAGGTATTGAGGGCACTGTCCCTGAGTATCTTGAATACCAATCCCACTGATATTTGCTTAACCCCGTCTCCTAGTACCCTGAGCCATCCCAAGCTAGCAAAGTGTGTTGGAATTATGTGGGGCAGCCGCAGTAGTACGTAGTCATATCAGTGCCATCAGAAGTCATTGTGTGATTGTTTACAAACAAGATAGTACAAATGTTTGGACACGTTGACAATATAAATGTACTTTTTAAGTATTTTCCGTTGTAAACTATGGCTAAGGTTTTGATGACGGGTGCACTATTTCTGTATGGCATTATCAATTTCAACAGTGCAAAGTTACACATTACTGTATGTGGGGATTGATTGCAAGAGATTGGACAGGATTCACATTTACGCTTGTACTGTTTGTGCTGTCATTTGTTGACAGACCATGACATTACAATACAGAATGGAAATATACTCGACTGTTTTACACAGCGCTGCATAGCACAAAGGGGGACAAAAACTAGAAATCGTCTCTGTCGGGTGGAAATCTCATATGTCCAAAAGTGCTACTCTTCAGTGTTCGAATTCTAAAATAGCAAAAGTAGCGGATCTACAAGCTCAAAACGCGTTGCTTTGTGCCGTGTTTCGAGCTTGTGGATCTGCTGCTTTTGATACTTTAGTATGACTAAGTAGGGCATTAATTTACGAAAAAACTAATATGGAGATAAGAAAAATATATTAAACATAGGAAACACCCCTTAGGCAGAACTGTCCATGCAAAGCTGTATGGGGAATTCCAGTGCAGGCTTTCTACAGCTCCTGGTGTTTCTGTCAGGCCACAGATTCTCATCCACATCACAACGGATATCGTCGCTGTCAGGCAGAAACCTTGTATGTCCAAAACTGTTACTTTTCAGGAATGTGTTCCAATGGTTCCAAACATAGTTATTATTTAGTCACAAGGTGTTGTTAATACTGTAGTACGACGAAGTAGGGCATTCATTTAAAAAAACAAAATTGCATGAATGTGCCAAAGCATTTGTTAAAAATAGCTATTATTATGTGCACAAGCGAGTAGATGACGTGGAGGTTGAACAAGTAGTTTGGGAATTTAAATTCTGATCTGTGAAATGTACCAAAGAGACTGAAGAACTATAATTCGCCTATTGTTGTATTACCACATATCACCACTAGATGGAGTCATTGCATGCATTCCGCAACAAGGGTTAAAAACAGACCAATAAGTAAATAAAACCTAGACTCTAGGTTTTATTTAGGTCCTAGAGTATTACAAAGCAGGGAAATTTAACTCATTTTAATTCTAACGTTTTCATACATGGTTTTGTGTGTTTTTGCCTTGAAGGACCCAGTGAGAGTAAAAATAATGGTAAATATCTACAGTGTTTCTGTATTTTTCAGTTTGCAGTGATGTTTGGTTTGCATCTGATGGATTTAGTTGAAATTTCGGGGGTTAAAACGATGCCTGCTTGTGTGTTGCCTTAGTAACATACGTACATACCATTTTAAAGTGCTATTTTGGAATGATTTTTTATTTATTTATTTACATGATATTATACTTTGAGTTTTTTCTGTTGTGAGATAATGTCTCAGAGCATGACTGGTTTTTAGTGTTTGTGCACAGTAAGGTTTAACTCATACTTCATTCTGCACAGTCGTGCACCGGAAATAGCCGATCTACAAGCTTGTAGATCTGCTATTTTCGGCGCAGAACACCAATGTATATATCAGGCTTGAGCTAAACAGGCCTGCCACTTCACAAGCGTTTTCTGTGAGCATGTGTGTGTGTTTTCATGTTCACTGTGACACCACTCCTCATATAAAAACCCAGTGAATGTCTAGATCTTTTGTCAGGGGACCCCCATTTTACAGTCATTCTTTAAAGCTGTTTCGTATTGAACATGAGCGTCTGTACATTTTATTTCACATCACATCACTTCATGTGAATGTATGTTGTAATGTAGATGGTGTCTATTGTTTCATTTTATGACTGCTCGCATGCTCTGTAATTAAGTGGGCATGTGTGACAGCCTAATGCCCGCTGTGTGTGTGTGTGTGTGTGTGTGTGTGTGTGTGTGTGTGTGTGTGTGTGTGTGTGTGTGTGTGTGTGTGTGTGTGTGTGTGTGTGTGTGTGTGTGTGTGTGTGTGTGTGTGTGTGTGTGTGTGTGTGTGTGTGTGTGTGTGTGTGTGTGTGAGAGAGAGAGATATGTGTTTGATTATATGTTTGTCTCTGAAAGTGTGTGTGTGTGTGCGGGGGGGGGGGTGCGTGCGTTTATGCGTGCATGTAATATGTGTGCTCAATTATAAGTGTGTTTGTGTGAGAGAGAGACAGACTCAGGGGTTGACACTAAGGTCTCAGAGGCACTTTGCCCATAGGGCAAGTACAGGTCATGTATACTTGCCCGAAAAGTAAATTGTCCATTATAAAATGATAGGTCAAATTTGAATTACCATTCATTTTAACACTTGTTTCTACTTGCATGCTTGAAACGGCCTTACTCGGCCTTGTTCCAGTTGAAAAATATAATATAGTATATATATATATATATTATTATATATATATAGATATAATATAAAAGTTCACAGGAATAAACAATAAAGTCATGACACACAGATGTAAATAAATACTAGTATTTTATTTTAACCTCTCAAATAAGCAGCTCGTGGATAGTGCAGCGTGGATAGTCCATTCCTGTGTTCATCCTACCGTGTTGCTTCAATGAAAAGCCGCTTGCAAGGAATATCATTTTATACAGCAGGCGTCAGCTGTGTGGGACTGTGGCGTGCCGATGTCTTCAACACTTTGTGAGCTTGTAGAGCTCACCCAACTGTGTGTGTGTGTGTGTGTGAGTGATGGAGCACTCTGGCCACATTCAAGTGTTTCCAGACATATATCTTGTGTTGTGTTTATAGCAAACTAAAGACGGTTGTGTCCCCACTCAAGTGCACTTGCCCGGTCAGGCAACCTGAAAGCAAATATCCATCTGCCCGAAAGTTTTATTTACCTGCCACGCCAGCCACGGGCAGTCGGGCAACCGTTAGTGTCAACCATTTTCCTGGTCCTCACAAGAGAAATGGTTGTTTTCATCATTCAAAAAGATTTTTAGCGTTAGAATTAGAAACGATTCAGATTAGGACTAGACATGTAGAGGCTTTGTGGTAAGGGTAAGGGTTATCCCTGATTTATACTTATTTGTGCACCAGTGTTGCGCACCAAAAATAGCAGATCTACAAGCACACACAACGCTTTGCAGAATGCAGCGCAACGCGTTGTAAGCTTGTAGATCTGCTATTTTCGGCTTTAGGGTTACGTTAAAAAATGTCCCAGAAAAAAAGTTTAAAATTGCATTCACAATTACAGTAATACAAACTGTGCGTGTGTGCGTGCATGATCATGCTCCCTTGCTAACTCCTGTCCCTGTCACCTCCTCCTCCCCAGCCATACGTGCCCACAGAGGAGGAGCAGATGGCCCCCCTGCCTCCCAACCCCTTCAGCGAGTATGCGGCCAAGAGCGGCGAGAGGAGGAGTCTGGGCATCAACGGTACGACGCACACACACACACACACACACACACACACACACACACACACACACACACACACACACACACACACACCCAACGCTCATAAACGCTTGCAGGATGATCGTATTATCATTCTTACTGTCGGGCGGAAACCACTTGTATGTCCAAATTCGTTTTTACTTTTCAGGAAGAAAAAAAAAAGGAACCTGAGTTCCTATGAATCCAACGTGGTTATTATATATTCACAAGCTTTATATGCTACTTTTCCTTGGTTAAATATATATATAAACCCACAGACAGACTTTAACCACTTTCACTTTTTTTTTCCTTCATTTTCAAAAGTATCGAAAATAGATCTCCAAGCTAACGCGTCGCATCAAGCTAGCGACGCATTGAGAGCTTGTAGATTACATTTTTTTTGCTACTTTTCCACGACACTCTTTTACAATGAAGTAGGACATTCATTTACAAAAAAAAAAACATAAAAAGATGAAATATGGAGATGCAAGGTTTCTGCCTGACAGCAATTATATGTTAATGCATGCATGAACAAACCTACTGTACTCTCTCTCTCTCTGTCACACACACACACACACACACACACACACACACACACACACACACACACACACACACACACACACACACACACACACACACACACACACACACATACATGAGGCATACATGACTCCCTCTAGTCTCAATAACAAACAAGGGCCCAGCCAAGCAGCACCATCTTACCGGAAAACGTCTCCTTAGCAACATTCCCAGTGGACAACCTCTATATTCTAACACGCTGCCTTGCATTTATAAGCACGCGCAAATATACTTAACCTGCACGCACGCACACACACACACACGTACACGAGCACAGGGTTGTGGAGAGCGGTCGATGCTAATTATATTAGCCCTCTGTTCCAATGCCTTTCATTGAAGCAAAGGAAAAATCAATAATGAATGGATACTGAGGGGGGTCGTCCACTACACTGCAGGCCATGTATTGCTGCAGTTAGTCAATCGTGTGTGAGTGTGTGTGTGTGTATTCGTAGTACCATATTTGTGAGGTCCAAAATGTCCCCGCAAGTACAGTAGAATTTGAATGTTCCTGGTCCTCGCAAGAGAAATGGTTATTTCGTGGTTAAAAAGGGATTTAGGCTTACAATTAGTAAAATGTTCATGTTGGGGACGGGGTAGGATTAGGCACTTAGAGGTTAGGTTTGGGGTTAGGGTTGGAGTTATACCTGATTCATACACACAGTAAATAGCTGATCGACGTGTTGTGAGCTTGTAGATCGACTCTCTTCGACTTAAGGTCTAGGATGAAAAAAAATGACAACACACTGTAAAAAATGGCATTCATAAAATCGCCGTCCTCGAACGTTAATGTCCTCACAAGCATAGTAACACAAACACGCGTGTGTGCGTTTGAGGGAGAGCGCACACTCTGCATGTACATGACGGCGCGCGTGTCCGTCCGTCCGTCCATGCATGCGATCGTGTGCAGCATGTATATGAATGTGCGTTTTCCATATGTATGCGTGTTTGAGAGGGTGTGTGAGGTTCAACGTGACTAAAGATGGCAGACGCTGGCCTGACAGCAGGTCCTCACACCCGCCACATGAGTGGAGCTGGTTGCTATGACACTGTCACCCCCGCAGCTCCAGGCCTCCCCAGTGGCCAATCATAACACAGGTTGGAGACCGTCTGGAGCGGCCTAATGCATGGCTAGCCTACACACACACACACACATAGATATAACGTGTATACGTTGCTGTCGGGTGGAAAGTCCAAAACCGTTCCTTTTTTATTATAATTTTTTTTTAACGTTTTAAAATAGTGAAAATCGCCAATCCTACAAGCTCACAACGCATTGCGAGGCGCTATTTCGGCTCTTTTCGGAAAGCTGTTTTGACATTATTCAGTGATAATGACATGGCCAAAATTGGGAAGTCAGGTTGACAGTGGTCAACTTAAGTACAGGTTTTTGAAAAAAATATGTCTCCCCATTGGCGGTTTTTATCAAAAGTAAACTGGCTTTGTGAATGGAATTAAATGTAGTAATTTTGTTAACATATTTTATTGCTGAAGTACATATGAGAAGCTCATACAAATCATGGTAGAAAAAACAGTTTACACAACCTTTCAAAATGTTTTAATAAAGAACCCACACTCAATGAGATTTATAGTTTTTTTTTATACTAACCATGAAATAAAAATAAAACCGTTTTTTTTAAATAAATAATGCACAAAGCAATTTTTCTTTCACCTAAAATGAACTGAAGTGATTCTATTCACCAATCAATCAAAGGATAGCTTTCACTAAGCACTTCTTTGTTAGGAAGTGTGTCACTCTCTGAGATAAACATGATCTTTTATTGTGCCACTTGTTGGGATCACATGGCGGATTATCAGTGACTGTGACAGATGTGTATCTGTTACTGTAAATATGAGATGCACAGAATGTATAACATGACATATATATTAATGCTTGTTTTACAGAGCTCACTGTGCCACTGTGTGTATGCTGTGTATACGAATGAGCTGTGACTCTCTGCTTGCTAACTATTAACATGATAATGTATGTGTTGAAATGGCATGGGAATAACATGCACAAGAAATGCTAATGACCATACAGTGTTGAGTGTCCCTATATTGGGCATGTCATTATAGGAGGATCAAAATGATCAAAAATTGCATATCTACAAGATCCACTGCATGTTGTGAGTTTGCAGATCGGCTATTTTTGCTATTCACCGTATGACGATTTATAATTTTGTTGCTGTTGGGTAAAAGCCTGTTTTTTCGTCAATTAATGCCCTACTTCATCAATACAAAAGTGCCGTACAAAAGTAGTGAAACTAGCAGATCTACAAGCTCACAACACGACGCGTTGTGAGCTTGTAGATCGGCAATTTCTTCATTATTTTTTTATGATAAAAAAGGAACGATTTTGGACATAAGGTTTCCACCCGACATCGACGATAGGGCTTTAACCCATTTAGACCTGAGGCCGATTCTAAAAACGGCTTCTAAATCCTGACCTGAAGTTTTCTGAAAAACGTATTAAAATTTTTATTTTGCTATATACTGTACATAGCAACAGGAACCGTCCTGAAAGGTATAGTTACAAAAAGGGGTTCCCACCCAAAATGGGTTAAGTGGTTAATGAAGCCTCCAACGCATAGCTGGGCTGTAACATATGACCACGTATTTAATTGTGGACGCAGCCCACACATTTCGCTTCATCATGCGTTGATGCATCATGCAGCAATGATTAACGAGAGCCCTTGAACATTGGCTGATGCTGAACAAAATTTGTACGGGCAAAAGCCACCCTGCCATGCAGAATGTTACAGTGCATGCTGAGCTGTCAGGAGAGCCCAGCGACGGCACTATGAATGCCTGAAAACCCAACTGACCAACAGACAAGCATTCCGATATTTAACCACTTAATCCATTAAGACCGGGAGCACATCTGTGTCATTTTAAGACTTCTTTGGGCTATTAAAAAATAGCAGATATACAAGCTCATAGCACGGCACCGAGTGCTTGTATATCTGCTATTTTTGAAAAAATCGTGAAAATGTGTGCAAATCTTTATATATTTTTTAAAGCGAACATTTGTAACTCAAATCTTTGCTTCTGGGTGTCCCTGGAATAACATTTTGACATGTGGGGTCCGCGGCCAAATGCCATTCATTTTGGGGGTCCTTGACATGGAAAAGTTGGAGCACCTAAGATAACATACTGTTAGGATTTAGAAAACATTTTTATATATGTATTTATCCCATCTCAAAATGTTTTGTTCCAGGGACCCCCAGAAGCAAAGATTTGAGTTACAAATGTTCGCTTTAGAATATATATATATATTCAAATATATACACATTTTCACGATTTTTCAAAAAATAGGCAAATAAATCTAAAATGACACAGATGCGTTCCCTGATTGAATGGGTTAAAGGAGTAGTTCTCCCCCCAAAAATCGTATTTTCTATCAATTAAACACCCCATGAAGCCTTGAATTCATGGAGATTTTTTTTTGATGACCGGTGGAGTCTCCGTAGGAGACCCAAAGAGTCTCCTACTGAGTCTCCTATTGAACGATGACCCGGTCATAAAATTATTGGCTCAGGAACACAAAAACAAAAACTAATCCATGAATTCAAGGCTTCATGGGGTGTGTAATTGATAGAAAATAAGTAATTTTTGGGGTGAATTTTTGGGTCGTGCAATGAATAATAGCCAATTAACAAGCTGATAGATCTGCTACTTTTGCGATTTTTTAACGACAATATTTCGTCCTATAATGACATGCCCAAGTAAGGATGCCAGTTTGAAAGTGGTTGAAAAAGATTGTAATAATGACAAATAATCTGTGCATGGCCTGTTTCTAACATGTGTGTTGTCACTAATCTCTCACCCTCAACTATACCCCCACGATTTCTATCCCCTACTATACCACACCCAACAATCCCCCTCACCCATCACCCACCCCCCCCCCCTATCATTGCCTCACTCCTCACCAACCCCCCTGCAGATGGCGAGCACGAACTAACCTCCGACGACGGTTCCACTCTGTCTCAGTCTCTATCTCTCACCCAGTCCCCACAAAGCACTCCAGCTAAAGAAGGTATAGCTCACTTCCAAGACACTTTCTTCACATTTTTTATTTTTTTCCTCTTTTCTTTTTTCGTTGGAGTGTGTGAGCGTTCTGCTCTACAACACAGTAAGTTAACTGTATATTAAACCACACGTGGACAACGACGTTATAGCTAAATATGTGTTACACAGAAAGACTGTTGCCGTTACTATACTCCCCTTTAAGAGCCACAAATAGTAACAAGTGTGGACGTCCGGAGTCCACACCAAGAGCGATAACTAGAACGATAACTATAAAGATGTCTTTTAAAAAATCATAACACAAGTGGATGGCAGGGTACACACCACAACTATAACGACAACAACAGTGATGAACGATATCGATCACTTTTAGAGCGACTTCATGAACGATAGAAACACTGACACGTCAGACAGGCGATCCAAATCCATCCGAATTTAGCCCTAGGGTGTCCTGAATCTCCTGAGAGCCAAGTGGTTAGGGCACATACCACATGGGTGTAATGTGCCCTGACCAACGAAGCCCTGGGCATGTCATTCACTTATTCCTGTGTCTCAGCTATCTCTGTCAAAAAAGGCTTAAAAATTCCCCAAAAATATCTTACAAATACAACAAACAGCCTCAGATTGACTTCCTCTCAGTTCACATGCACGCAGGCTCACGGACAAAACCACATGAGAAGACGCCACCGATCCAAGGTCAACGGGTTGATGTCATTCTGTGGCCAGAAATGGGTCAATTGTTGTGCAAGGCGCTTTTGATGTCACACTGTGTCCATTGTCCCAGATGAGAATAGCCCGAGCAGGTCCTGAAAGGAGTGTTATTTAGTGTAGTAACAGGATGCCTGTGTCCTCCATTCTCTTACTATGGGCTTACATCACAGAGGAATGGACTGTTAACATGAATAGTCATTAATGGAATGGGGTGGAGCCAGCGCGGTCACATTCACTAGGCTATCAGGTCACTGGGGTTTTACAAAATATGTAGAGCATGATGACCGTGTTGAGGTCAAAGAGGTGGGATTGCTGGGCCTGTGTGTGAGATGTTGAGTGTGTGTCTGGCTTAAAAGAGAAAATTCAAAACACACACAGTAGATTGGTCCCCAGAACACAGTCTGGTGAGGTCCCACTTCTGGACATGTTACTCACCACAGTATCTTCTAAGCCAAATGGCTAACACTAAAACTGGTGGCCATGCCGAGGGGGGCAGCCTCTTCACCACATTAAATATCGAGATACAAGAACACCAGAATGCCCTGGTTTTTGTTTTCTACTGTATGGATAAAAGCAGAAGGGCAGATACTTTCTATGAAGTATTGACCTTTATTATCTTATATTATCAAACACATTCCATGCCAGAGTTTAATCTCATAATGTACTCACCAGTGCCAGCGTTTTATTGTTGTTTTTTTGTTTTTTTCATGTCGCCACAGACCTCGCTAAATAAGTTAAAAGTGCGCGTTCATTTGGTTCTAAACACACAGCGGATCCGTGAGAAACGGCCAGCGAAAACAGTTTCCAAATCCGTGCCGCCATCTTGAAGCTACAGCCGATCAACGGTAAACAGTGATCAGCGAGGAGAAAAACAACAACCGAGAAAATCGAGTTTTAAACAGGATCCCAGACAGGAAGCGGATACGATCGAAAAAACCGGAACCCGAATAATTCTGTTTCCGACCGGAAACCGGAAACGGAAATGGATCAAAAAAATCCGGAAAGTGCACCTGGGGCAAAATCAATGGGAATCGGCGGTTCGCGTAGATCTACGCGACTGGCACGCTGCGGCTTTAAATAGGTTCGCGTAGATCTACGCGATTGGCATTCAATGTGTTAACAGAGCTGCTTCCTGGTGGCTGTACTCCGAATTCTCCACCCCTCTATTTAGACCACATGCACACCCACAGCATTTTGCTGTAAGGATAAGGCCAGTGTAGTTTTATTTTTGATGTGCTGGAATGGAAAATAAATTACAATATTTTTTACGGCGATTCGTTTAGATATTTTTAAAAAACTTCAAAGAAATATATATTGATACTTTTTGTGCTTCTCGATTATTTGATTAATCCACTCTCCAGCAGGGATAGTTAGAGTCCATAGGTGAAGGATGCACCATAGCAGCCAGGCATCCAGGTCATATTGTCAAGCAGTGCCTGGAATGGCTTCCACATTTGGGGGGTTTTAGCTTCTGTCCACTGTGACAGATTTGTTCCATTTTGGCGATGAAGAGCATCTCGTTGAGCTATTTCTTGAAACATGGAGACGTTGGAGACTTCCAGTTTACCGATATAAATTTCTTTGGTAGCAACCATGCCCGCCTTGAGCATCTGTTTTTGGTAGGAGGGAAGGGCCTCCTCAGCCTCTTTCTAACCTCTGTCCCTCATTCCTCCCTCCCTCCCTCAGAGAACCACACAGGCCTGATGAACGGCAAGGACGGCCACGACCACGTGGACGAGGAGCTGTCCAAGCGCGTCAGCCAGCTCACCACCAGCGTGGAGAGCGTGGAGATCACGGTGCGCCCCGGCGAAAAGATCGAGGAGTCCCTCTCCCCGGAGAGCTCGCCCTCCAAGTCGCCCAACACCAAGAAGAAGAAGAAGTTCCGCACCCCGTCCTTCCTGAAGAAGAACAAGAAGAAAGAGAAGACGGAGGCCTGAGAGGAAACAGGTGGAGGCGGGCCGGGGAGGGCAGGGCAGTGTAGGGGGGAAACCCCCTACGGCTTGAGCCTGATTCATACTTCATTGCACGACACTGTCGCTCGCCAAAAAATAACTGATTTTAAGCAAAAAACGTGGCACGTCATATAATGAAGTATAAACTAGGTTTTATTCATCTTTGTTTTTGTTTTGTTTTTGTTTTGTTTTTTGTCTGTTTCAGTGTCTGTTTTTTTTTCATCTTTTGTTTTTTATTTTATTTTATTTGTTTATTTTATTTTATTATGTTTGTTTTTAACATGGTTCTTTTATGTACAAAATGTATTTTTGGGGTGTGGAGAAAAGATAGATTTTTAAAAATTGAATGAATTGGTGGTATTAAAAAAAGAGTCTCGGCTCCTGCAAAAGTGCAGGACTGTTCGATAGGGAATAGTAAGGAGGGGGTTCAAAAGCTCCAGCAAATCCCCAGGTACATAGCCTGTCTAAATCATACCTTATCTCCTACTTGGGCTCCAGTCAGAAGTAATGTGGACTCTTCTGGCTGACAACCCCCCGTACATCCTGAGTAACTGGCTCATCCTGTGTTGTGTGTTCCTGGGCTGATAATGGAATTTGAAACCGCTGTGTATAAATTTTAAGTCCATAAAGGCACTATCAGTGATCTAGAAACTAGAAATGTGGAGCTCAGCGTACAGAAATGACCTTTTTCTTTCTATTTTACATGCTCTTCGGTCACTTGACTCTGGATAGTGAACCCCAATGACCATAAAGACTACATGAAATGATGGTCACACTGGAACACTGGTCATGGAAATGCAGCCACGGGGGCTGCGTTGATTTCCTGTCTTTTCTCTTTAACCTTTTTCTTCCTTGCTCTCTCCTCGGTCTCTCTTCAACAGTTTCTCTATTCGCCCCCAAGCGAGCTTCTCTCTGTGCAACTGTTGCCATCCACTCTTCCTGCTACCTGCACTGTACCGCAATAATGCCACGGTTAAGTGAAAAGGGAGAGCTGCTGCATGTAGACAACAGGGCTCTCGCACGTCGACAAGTGTTGCAGGACAGGAGAAACACTGACTTGCACCATCTCAACACGTTTATGTAGTACATTAATGTGCTATGCTCTTCATCTCAACTTTGCCTCACTAAAAGAAAGAAAAGTTAAAATAAATAAATAACAAGAGAAAGGTGCTCTTAATAGAGCACAAATCTTCACCAGGAGGCATGCCCTAATAATAATACTTGTCTGACGAAATAACGTCAAACTGCATTTCTCTCTCTCTCTCTCTCTCTCTATATAGTTGAACATAGTGCTGTGATGTTGTGTGGTTTCCCACCAGGAGGACGTGCCACTTTGAGTTGTGACATGAGCACAACTTGGCCCTTAGTTCAAAACAGAACATGTGCTGGTGCAGTGAAAATGACTCAAACAGAAGTTGTTGTTTGGTGGCGTAATGAGTTTCTTATACGTCTCCTCTCAGCGTCTTCCTCACATAGGAATCTAAAAAAAAAAGCCCTGTGGGTACTTGCCAATTCCTCAGTCGGAGAAAACCAATTAACCCTTCGTGCACATGAAAGCAGACTCATATTGTTTGACAGAGTGACGGGAAGCTATGTCTCTCTCTCGCTCGCCCCCCCCCCCTCATTCTCTTTCTGTATGTGTGCGTGTGTGTCATTAGGCACTCTGTGGAAGAGGCAGGCATGTACTTCTACAAGCATTATCTGTTATATACGTTTCAAATAGGAAGAATTGTACAACATAGTCGACAACCATGAATGCTGAAACTTTGGTTGCTGTAATCATTTAATGGGGGTATGTTTTTGCTCATACAGTAACACAGCCATCACATCTTGCATGTCTGCGATTGTCTAGTGCCAGGTCTATAGCCTGGCGGGACACTTATCCTATCGCCTGCTGCAATCGGCCAGTTCCTGTCCATAGCCTGGTGGGACGCTTATCCCACAGCCTGGAGGGACACTTGCACTGCAATTATAAATTCCCCAAAAATGACATAGTTGTCGTTGACGGATTTGAAACATATTACAGAATTGAGGTCCTTGGCCAGCTGCCAGTGTGCACAAGAGATATGCTTGCTGATTGGCCCAGACGTTTGTGAGGTGAACTGCAGACAGACACACAGACGGGGGCTAAAACAAGCTCTCCGCCTGGCGGAGATAAACAAACAAAAAATCACGTTTTAGTGAAGCATCATTGTTTTGGTTTTCTTTCTTGTAACTACACTTGGAACAGAACACCCCTGTCATCTCATGAAATGTTTTTTGTTTTGTTTTTTAATTGAACACAGAAATTTGGTATTAGTCAACTCTATTTTGTACTCATTTCTATACTTTTACAGAGAATACAAAATGTTAAGCATGTTTATTTTGCAAGAAATCAGAATTTATATGGCTGACCATGTTCTTCTGTAGTGATGCCTGGTTTCTCAAATTATCTTGTAGACATCAGATAACTAAAATATTACTATATAACAGATATATGAAAACTGGATGTGTTGGCTATAGATTTTTTAAACTATATATTTTTATTTTATTGTGCTGCACTTTTCTTGTGGTATATAACACAATGTAGTTGCAGGTGGTCTCACCGGTGAATCAGAGTGTTTGATATTGGTAAGGGTTTTGCTGGAACAAGCAACAAGCTAGTTGTGAAATACAGGGAACGGTTTAGGAATTCATTGGTCTTTACACTTGGAAGATTGTAATGTACTCAACAAGCATATGAGCAATCTGGTGCTGAAATGCAATGTAAGACTATCCGCCATTAGCTGGAACCAGAGTTATTGGTCATGAGCATGAAACGGCAATTTTGTTTGGTGTGTTTTTGTGTGTTTTTTAAGCCATATTATATTATTGTTTTTTTCTCTCCAATATTCTAATCATGAGGTTAGCAAATCTCATGAGTCCACTTTGGCATCAAGGGACCCTGTGGAGAGCTCTCTTCAATTACCCCAATGACTGCATTCAACGCCCCCAGGCTCTCAAACAGTCCGCATTTTTTGTACAGTACACAGTAAAATCCTCAGTGTTAATTCAACTCTTAAGGGTATACTGTACAAATGTAACATGTTACATTTGTATACTCTCTGAGTTACAAATGGATAAAATAACTGAGGATATACTTTTACTGTATAGCCACGCTCGCTCAATTTTCCATTTGCTTGCATCATGAACTGGAACATCTTATTTACCCGAAATAGGAAACAGTTGGAGACAACGCTATGAAGAGGAAATATTGATGTTTTTATTTGTATTTGATTTATCAGTTGGCCCTGTCATTTCAATTGTAAACCTCCCTCATGTAATTTCTCGAACGAAAAAACTAAAACGTGCATGAAGTAACCATCGGATGACCCATGGCGGAACCTGTAAAAAAGAACGGGTTTTCGCATATCCTTCCCTCTAAAATACAATTAAGCAGTTTTGTACCAGATGTTATCAATATCCCAGCTAGCAATGTGAAATATTGGAAGTTAGATCATGGGAAGGGAGGTTACAGAGCTAAAGTGTGTATCTTTAACCGTGTTAAACAAGAACTTTGTTTTTGCTCTGGGCAGAGCTTTGCTTGGTATTACACGCATGCAACAGAGGGAGAAGGTGTGAGCGAGTTGGGAAGTGGAAGTGTATATCGTGTGGGAAAGGGTAAAGAGAACCTGACATTAATGCACCATATTTTTATTGCTCAAACTGTCCTTTTCTTTAAACTCATTTCTCTTTCTGGAAACCTTTTTTTCCCCTTCTCATCCTCCATTTGTCTCGCATTATGCATTTATTTTTTCCCTTTTTAGTTTACAGCACTAGACTTTTTTTTATTAACCATTTTATGAACATAAATTTCTCCCGGATGAACTGAATGTGCATTTGCATTCTTTTATTTTTGTTTTTCTAATTTCCAACAGTTTGCACCTTGTTTTACTAATGCCTCTCTGTCCACCATTTTGTTCTCTGTTTGTAAGAATAATAATAAATTTTCTTTGGCATGCCAGAATGAGCCAAGCTACTTTGTGACCTGTGAAAATCCTATATAAATGGTTATCTAATGGAGTTGCTTTTTAGATGTACTGCTAATCAGTGTAAATTCACAAATAAAACTGTATTTTAAGAAACGGAAGCTCATTCTCCATGTTTGTGAAAACCGGAGGGGCATTCACCTTGAACATTCATGAACAACCCACCCTGTTTTTAAGTTGAGCATAACCCATGCACACTCATTTTAATTTTATACTCATATCATAAACCAATCGGTATATTTGCGTACACATCAGGTAACATGATTCAGTTGTGACAAATGTAATGCTGCTTCTCAAGCCATGATATTGTAATGATGCTACCGGACAATGATATATTTATAAAGCCCTATGCAGTATAGTGGCTCTGTGACCAAGCAAAAACAGTAGTGGTGCCTTTCTCATTGATGTTAAAAGATAATGAAATATGGATCTGGAGAACAGTTCAATGAACCATATATCAATCTAAAGTTGATGGCACAATGACAGTGACAGAGGGGATGCTACGCGTAAATGAGAGAGTGAATGTGTTAAATGAAGATATCGATGGGAACTGCCACACGTTTATAGGAAGGGCAGTGAGGAAGTGTGGAAATTTCAAAAAAACGTAATGTCAAGAATTTGCTAATGACTGCTATGACTCCAGTTTAGAAATGCCAACGTGTTCATTTGGCCACCAAAGAGTCTGGTCAAAGTGAGTATGCTTCACTTTAGCCAAGAGCTGAATCAATCTGACGCTCTCTCCCAGAACAACAGGGGGCTCTAGAGTTTTATATTTCACACTGGTGCAAACCAGTTACAGGCCTTTGACACAAAATGGCATTTATATTGCACATGGAACATAGACTGTTCATAAACTATCCAGGCAACTGGGGGATAAGATGTGTGTTTGCACAGCCAATGTGCCTTGACTACATTTATCCTCGGATGCAAAAGAGAAAATATGCATAAGCATGATATCAGGACACAGAGCACTAGTATGTCTTAGGTCAGCGATTGCCCAACCTGTGGGCCTGGGCCCACTGGCGGGCCGTGAGGATATTGCAAGTGGGCCCCCAAATAATTGTCAAAACACTTAAGATTTTATTGATAATATATCATTTATATAAAAATAAATAATGTATATATTTTTTTCATTGTGTTTTCATTGTGATACTGATAAATAGGAACCTATGTTAGTTCCACTGGTTCAAGCCGGAACACAATCGATTGATTGATCATTAAAATAAACATGCGCTGAAAATGCACACGGCCGAATGGCTGCCGTGCCGTGTTAAGTGGTTGTGGATGCTTTCGAGATTTTCAAGTGGGCCCTGATCCAGGAAGGTTTGGGAACCACTGTCTTAGGTGGTTGAGTCGCTGCCCATGGCTTGTACCCGTATATGTATTCCAACCAAACATAATGTTTTCTGACCGTCTCAGACAGTCTGAACCCTTGGTATCAGCTCTAGTACCAGTGTGTGCATTCATTGACAAAAACAGCAACCACTGGTTTGACCAATAGGAGAGACTACAGTGAAAATGCTATGGAATGGAGAGAGATAACATAGATTCACATTTTTAGTTTTCTTCACTTGTAGCCTATATCTTTCTTAATGACATGTTTTACATATTGCTAGCTTCCAAACAGGTCTGTTAATATTAATACTGTGTTTAACTCTCGTCCTGCCATCAATGAATGTGATATCAATATATGGCACTTTATTTGGTGAGTTTTCTGCTATGAACAATAAATGGTGTATGATTCTTTTGGCTCCTTGCATTTATGTGTCTCGTGACAACCATGAGGGTTTTTATTTGCTAAAGATAGTTCAATGTCCAAACTAAGTGTTAACTAAGATATGTTCACTAAAACAAAATAAGAATATTACTTTATTGCCCTTTGCCCAACCCTCCTAAATACACACATAAGCACAAAGTTTCCTACACTTACTGTATCTATTACATCAGAACGGTCAGAGCACAGGTTCAGTGTAATGCAGCACCCCTGGAGAATTTTGTGAGTTCAGTGCCTTGCTCAAGGACACTTTGGCAGAGTTGGTAGGCACTGTAGATATAGTACCTGCCACCCTGCAGTCACCAGTTTACAGCTGGCTGGAATAGTAGTCCAGTGCGTTAGCTACAGCTGTGTCTCACTTGAGGCACAGATTAAACCAGCGACCGTCAAGGCCAATATAACACCCCCAGAAGGAGGCCATGCTGGGAAGAAGAGAAGAAAGAACATGAACCCAAACCAAGAGAAAACCTTAAATGCAAATATGCTTGACGGTTTTGTTTCAATAATGCAGTGTCAATTCAATGTTACTAAAAATGACACTTACATAAAAATCTTGAAACAAGCACAGTTTCACCAGAACACATGTTATATATTATAAGCTATCCTACCCCATTGTTGGACTTTGAAATCTAATGCAAATGTAATGAAATCTAAATGCAAGATCAAGTCATTTATTAAAGTTGGTTTGCATTACAACCTGGTCAGCTCTCTCCTCTCCTCCAGACGGAGTCATGCTGTGAGTGTCAAAACAATGAGCCTGCTCAAATCCAGATGGATGCCCTGCTGGGACTCTGGGAGGGGGAGAAATCATGATCTGTCCGTTTTGGGGGAGTACTACCCCCCAACCCCTGCTTGACAACCCATGTCTCAGACTAACGGTGCGTTTTAACAGCGGGCGATCAGCGGGCGATCAGGATAGTATTTTCCGGAAGTGCATTATATGTCTATGAGAGCCGGCGACTACTGGCGATAGGGCGAAGTGGGCGGGGGGGCGATGAAAGATGGATTTTCTTTATCTTTTGGACGATGTCGCCGGGGATCGCCCGAGAGTCGCCCGCTGTTAAAACGTACTGTAATGCTCACTGTGCACTGTGGTTATGGTGCCCGGATGCACCAGTGTGAGAGTCATCAGTGAATTAGGGACTGGTAAACAACGTTTACCTATATACCACCAACACACTCCAAATGGAATGTTTTTAAATATAAACGGACACACAATGTGATGTGTTCAGTTAGTGTGGGAGTACAGTTGGTTATTTTCCCAGATGCCTGCCAGTATGTGTGAGGTAATATGATGTGTGAGATGAGGAGTAAACAACATGTTGACGACACCTCCACTTGCTGTTAAACCATCAGTTAAATGTTCAGTTCCTCAGTGACAGATTGTGATCCCCCTGATTCTGTGTCAAGCTCAGTTTCCCAAAAGCATAAGCCATTTAGTGGATGCTTTTATGCAAAGAGCTTTAAACTACCATGAGTGTATGTATTTTACCATGGGACCTGGGCATAGTCCAAAACCCCTAATCCCTGTGTTAATGCTACTGAGCTATAGTTCTAAATTCACCTTTGATCTATTTAAAGTTGTGTTTCACAATGGGGGCGGTACAGGGGCTGAAAGCAATATTTTGTAAAGGTGGGTGCTGAGGTGCTCTTGGGTACATAGTCTTGGGTACATGTCATCATGTCAGTATCATGGTCAGTATCATGTCAGTATCATGGTCAGTATCATGTCAGTATCATGTCAGTGTCATGGTCAGTATCGTGGTCAGTATCGTGGTCAGTATCATGTCAGTATCATGGTCAGTATCATGTCAGTATCATGGTCAGTATCATGGTCAGTATCATGTCACTATCATGTCAGTATCATGGTCAGTATCATGTCAGTATCATTGTCAGTATTATGATCAGTATTATGATCAGTATCATGGTCAGTATCATGTCAGTATCATGGTCAGTATCATGTCACTATCATGTCAGTATCATGGTCAGTATCATGTCAGTATCATTGTCAGTATTATGATCAGTATTATGATCAGTATCATGGTCAGTATCATGTCAGTATCATAGTCAGTATCATGTCAGTATCATGTCAGTATCATGGTCAGTGTCATGTGACAGGTATGTGACAGGGCTTATCCTTGTTTAGGGCTCTAATAGCCTCAGGTAAAAAAAAAATGTTTAAACACGTGCTTGCCAATCCACATGGTCACAAACAGTCCGTTACTGGGGTGGTGTTTGTCCTTCATAATCCTTTTTGCCCTGCTCAAACACCTACTGTCGTATGCTTGGTCTCAGTGCGCCTCCGATCATAGCCAGTGAGGAACCCATTTTCCCCCTTTCATACATCAGGGACCCAGGTCAGATAATCCACATTGACCTATTCACAACAACAACAATCACAGGTTTTTATCTGGGTGGTTGCTATGGTGTGAAAGACAAATAAACAAAGTCTCTGGTATAAATGTGACGGTAGATTTTAATGACTAGAGACAATTGAGCTTAGAGCTGACACGTTATTTACTTGAATCTGTCTAGACTGTTGGGGAAAATCAGCACGAGTAAAACACACCTCTAACAACATTGATGTGTCCCTGAGCACTTAAACCTGAGAGGTTTGAAGAAATTGCTTGGTGGGCAACAGCGCATAGCTGTGGTTATATTAAGTAGCTCCTGGAGTTGAGTGTTTTTGTATAATACTCTTTTTGCCTACTTCCCTGGGTATCTTTGTTTTTTACTAAACCTATACTAAACACGTGTTAATAATATCTGGATACAAGATTACCCAGCTACTTGGCTAGTAATAAACAATGTGAAAGTAAATGTATCATCTCCTATTTGGATGTGAACCCAGCCCCACAATTTATGCCATATGGAGGGGACATACACGCGAGCG
>NC_137604.1:20060603-20073103 GCF_963280865.1 Gymnoscopelus braueri
GCTCGAGTTTGAGTGGTGGGATTGGATCGACGAGGTCATTCTCTGGTACGTTTCTCTCTCCATTCAGGAGGATTATTCTGAGTCAGATTTTGTTGAACTGAACTGGACCAGGCCAGACTGGTTCAAACTGGGTTGGACCATTCTGGACCAGACTGTACTATAGGGAGGCTGGTCTCTCGGACTAGTCTGTGCAGTGGGACTGGGTTTTGTTTGGTCCACTCTAGCTGGACTAGAATTGGGTACATGGGGGTTGATTTCCTTGGCCTGTACTGACTTACACTGTGCCGAGTTAAGCTGAGCCAGAGGAGCAGATGGCACCCATGGCATGTTCTGCTTGACTGACTACCCCTGTTCCTGCCTAGCCTCCCCTGGCCCCTTCTCCCTTCTTTTCTGACCTCCAGAAAATGCAATAATCCCTTGAGGTCTAACTTGAAACGATGGTGTTGTGCACCGAAAACAACACAAATATTTTGCGTGTCATGCACCAAAATATAGGCCTACAATAGGCTTATGACAGGCATTGTTGCATGAGGTGTGTAATATGTGTGTGTGTGTGTGTGGGGGGGGGTGTGCATGTGCATCTGCACGTATTTCACCCCAGCACTGAGAGAGGGGGTCACCCGCCTCGCCATGAAAGGAGGAGGATGTTCGCATTTCCCCACAATGCATTCACAATGCTTTTAATGGAGACCATCTCTCTCTCTCTCTTTCTCTCTCTTTCTCTCTACCCCTCTCTCTCTCCTCTGTTTTCTTCTTTCTTGTTTCCACCACACCCCTCCAGGCCCCTCAACCCTGCAACTTCTGCCAACAAAAGGGGTGCGTCGACCGTAAAGGGGGTCAATAAGGTACAACTGGGCTACTGTGGGTTGTGTCTCGTGGGGTAATCCTCTTTTGTGTTCAGTCACTATATTTACAATGGAACGCTAATGGGAGGTTTGGATTTCCCTAAGTGACACTGATAAATGGCTGGGAATGTAATGCTGATCCCTCCTCTGGTATCGCCGACCCAAGGCCAACCTGAAGTTGGCCGGGGTTAAAACTTTACAGGGATGCTTTGACATTTTTGATTCATTGTTTTTCCGTCACTAGACATTCATCTCATCGCAAGTGACAATGTTTCGAGTCCGACTCGTACTTAAGTTTAACTAAAAATGGCTTCTTAATGCCGTTATTGTTCCTTGTTGGTTAGCTTGTTGTTAACAGAAAGCATAAAGACTTTTTTTTGTATTGGTTATAGGTTTCATTCAATGTAAGCTGTTTGCTTTCTTGAAACCAGTATTTCTTGGAATTGCCGTGGTACATGTATTAATATGTTAACAAACGCAGAAAGCACCTACAGTATAGGCAACAAGTCATTAATTTCCGTGAAGGCCAACAGTGTTTATTTAGCGACACAGAGCATATGGACCCTTGTTCTCTTAATACGATTCATTTTCACCGCTTGAGATGTGTGTTATGTACACAGACACCAACTCATCCCACCGGGAGCCACCATCGTTTTGTCTGGCCTGGATCCCTCTTTTGTCTCTCTCTGTCTATTTATTTTGCCCTTCTGCTTTCCCATCTCCCCCTCCTCCCCTATCCTAAAACCCGATATTAAAAAAGGATTACTGGAAATCAAAACACCATGGGTTATTTCCTGCCGTCCTGAGAACTCTCCCCCTGTTGAGAAGACTTTCATCCCTCCCTCTGTCTCTCTCTCTCTCTCTCTCTCTCTCTCTCTCTCTCTCTCTCTCTCTCTCTCTCTCTCTCTCTCTCTCTCTCTTTCTCTCTCTCCTTCCCTCGCTATTTCTGTCTCACCCTCTGCCATGTCTGTTCCTCTGTGTCATATCTCCTCCAAGAGGTCATTGGTTCTTCTCAACCTACTTTCTCTGTCCGTCTCTCTCTTCCTCCAGCCTGCCAGTGGACGTTTGGAGGGCAACGAGAACAGCAGTGGGGAATGTGGTGAGGTGAGGTGGGGGAGAGGCAGACTTGTGCCTCCTCAGTGACCATTCCATTACCAGGGTGGGACATGGGAAATGGGGTAGTGTAGGGCGGAGGGCAAGTAAACAGGGCAAAGGTAAAGAAAGCTGCGGTGAAATGTGAAGGAGAATGACTGACTACAACTGAAGATTAAGTGTTTCATATTACACATCCACATTTAGAAGAACTTTAACGTTTAATGGTGAGCTGCTGCCTATCAAGTAGTCGTGCACTTAATAGCAAGGAGCACAGGAAGGCTAACCATACGGCGCAACACGATAGAGTTCTTCCTCAGCCATCAATGCATGCATGAATGCATAGTTTTGGGACAGCTAGGATGCCCTTCTCCCATTGTTATTCAGACAATAGTTTAAAATAGAAGTGATGCAACAAATTCAATGTCAAGTGCTTCAGAAGAATGTCAAGTGCTTCAGAAGAATAATGTTCATCCATCTAAGAGTTTTGACACGCATAAATGGTCAACTGTATTCTAATTTTCACGCTCTTCTTAAGTTTCACTTTAAAACCTGGAGCAGACTGTTAATGCTGTGTTTGTTTATGGCCAGATGGGCTTCTGTTGTGTGATGTCTACTACTTTCAAGGGGACAGGCATACATTATACTGTAAAGACAAAACCTGTTCTAGATGACAAGGTGGCCGAAGGCCAACCCACGGCAACAAAAAAGGCCATACTTGATGAGATATTTGAGTCCATGAATTTTACTTTACATTCACCTCGCATTGAAGGTAAAACCTTTTCAAGCTTTATACAGGGAGGGGGTTTCCATGCTCATTTCAGGACATAATTGTTTCACACTTGTTTAGTTTTTGTGGCATCTATTAGGCTACTTTTTTTTAAATATGTAGGTAAGTGCACTGCAGAGAGATAGGAAACCAAGGGCGGAGAATGAGGAGAGACAGGGTTTGGATTCAAACCCAGGTCCTCACGCTCACAAGGAACATATGGTCTGTGCACTGAGCCACCAGGCACCCACTGCTTCACATTTGTACAGTTGGTTAAAGATATTCAGTGGACCAGTGGATGTTACGGCTGTAGTGGTGTGTGTGTGTGATTTTGTGTTGCTTGTTCTCTCCTGCAGCTACAGTGAGTGACTGATTGAACACAACTCACCTCCTCAGGGCCTGGTGATTAACCAAATGTACCCCTATAGCGTCCTTATTCTAGGCATGTGCCAATAGGTGAATATTACACGAAAATAGCTCTACAAGCTGCATAGATCGCTTGTACGTTGGCTATTTTCGGCAAATGGATTTAGTGTAGAGGGGGCAAAGGTGGGCTCAAGTACAGACCCCTGGGGGACCCCCGGTTAACCAAGTAGTAGGGTTTAAGTGGTGAAAGACCTGAGGAAGCGGCCAGACGGGGCCAGTGGGCCATGCAGCAGTGTGGAGGCTTAATTACACAACTGAGCTAATGCGCCGGTGCTCTAGTTGTGTGTGTGCACCGGTGTTGGGTGGCTACACTACTCTCTTTTCAAGAGAGTGTGTTTATGTTGTGTTGTATTGTCTCTCTTACACAACTGACCTAGTGATCAAGCGTTGAGTTGCGTGTGTGCGCTGAACTGGTGGTGTTCAGTGACCTCTCCCTCTTGAAGGAAGTGGGTTTGTTGTGTTGTTGTTGTCCTTGTATCCACCAGGTATGTCAGTTTTTAATTTCTTTAGACAGTATATTTTAGTGGTTATCATTCAGAACTTAAGCATTTCAGTGGATGTATTGAACATTTATATGTTTTTTTATTATTATTTTTTACAGAATCTTTGATTATATCATCTTGTCGTTCTTGATTCCCATTTCCCTGATTAATCTTTACTGTTACTCCCCTCATCCCCTAGACGATTTGGGGGATGTAACAGTGGAAAAGGAAGAGTGTGAAAGTTGGAAAGGAGGAGATAAGAAGAGGTGAGAGGTGGCATTTATTTACACTTAGTGGTAATGTGTTTATTGACTCAAACAACCCCCCTGATTGGTTTTTGGTTTCAATCTTGACTGATGTATTTATCACAGACCCCACCCTTACCACACCTGCAAGTATGCAAGTGATTTGACACGATTTCACACGCTTACCATTGCTGCCTGAGGAGGAGTTCTTGTAGTCGAAATGCTTTGCTGTGTAGTCTGTAAGATTTTAGTTGTTACAAATTGCTGTTTGAAAACTATTCTTTTGCATTGTACAGTGGTCTCAATAGTTTTTTTT
The DNA here is from genome assembly GCF_963280865.1 of Gymnoscopelus braueri. Classification (NCBI taxonomy): domain Eukaryota; kingdom Metazoa; phylum Chordata; class Actinopteri; order Myctophiformes; family Myctophidae; genus Gymnoscopelus; species Gymnoscopelus braueri. Next base: position 20,064,779 of record NC_137604.1, read on the forward strand.
TTGCATTTGCACTGTAACATTCTCTTCTCTCTTCACCCCAAATCAGGATTCACTCACAGCATTACAATTTGTATCCCTACATGACACACATAAGCATACACATGCAAACATACACTAAGTAAACACAGAAGTAGTGATGATGAACGGCTTCCACTCCATTCACACAAGAACACACATCACACACTTTCAGTACTCTCGAAAGCAATCCCTCCCGATCTCTTTCCAATACACACACACACACACACACACACACACACACACACACACACACACACACACACACACACACACACACACACACACACACACACACACACACACACACACACACACACACACACACACACACACACACACACACACACACACACACAAACGCACGCGCACACGCATGCACACGCACATGATACACACATACAATACAGTACACGCCTACTTGCAAACAATCTCCCCTCCCTCGTTTTCTCTCCCTTATGCCTAATTTATGCTTCGTCGTGCGACGCGTTGTGAGCTCACAGTTCTTTGGTCCATGACACCGTAGTACAACAAAGTATAAATCAGGCGATTCGGGCCTAATGCTAACACTAACACACACACACGCTCACATAACTCTTTACATTGTGCACACTGTATGGTGCAGCTGCCAAAGAGCCTACATCCATCCCACTGCCCGTTCATAATACACACATTGTGGCCAAATCCCCGGGATACACAGAATGGGTTGACAGGCGGTTCACTGTGCCTAGGGTCCCTTGAGATAAGCCATTGTAAGCCTTTCAGTGTCACAATATAGGCTCCAATTCTACAAGATTGGATATGGGTCAATGGGTCATAGGCGACTAACTGCCGTGTATTACATAGGAATTACTGTACCGTATTTATGTAAGTGTGTATGCCCGGCTCAACCCCTCCCCAAAACCCCACCACAAGCATCTCTCCATATGCACCACAGATCAGATTATCCCTTATCGAATGGTGGCCTCCATCAAATCCATGTCCACTTAGGCAAAGTAGACCTTGGTTGTCTACATGCTTTGGGTGTAAACGTCGTGGTGGGTGAACGTCGACTAACGACTAACGCGTTGTTATCAGAGAAGTGGTACGTCCTCTGTTGTCATGGCTGTGGTCATGAAACTGTGGTATCTAACCATCTGATTAAGTAGAAGTTTCTTCTTGCCTTGGAGGAGGTCAAGTTAACAAAACAAAGCGGCTACGTTCTAGCGGGTCAAGGGAGGGATGCTTACACCACTGGCTCCTGCTGTCAATAGCTGTCTTTGTCAAGGACGAAAACAATCTTTGAGATATAGCTTTGATTGACCTCTTTCTCTCTGTCACTCTCTCTGTCTCCCTGATTTCTCTCTCTCCCTATATCTCTCTCTCTCTCTCTCTCTCTCTCTCTCTCTCTCTCTCTCTCTCTCTCTCTCTCCCTCCATTTCTCTCTGGAGAGATTGAGAGAATGAAGGATAGAGACAGATAGTTCCCGTATAACTCTGTCCCTTTCCCTTTCTCTCCTCTATTTTCTTCCTTTGTTTCTCACTTTATTCTCTCTCTCTCTTTCCTCTCACCGTTCCTTCCATTCCATCGTTACACTCATTACAGTAATCTCAAGCAAAGAAGACGTTACCTATTTGGGCTGTATTCTTGACGACAAACTGACGGGTGAAAGAATGGCATCAAAAGCGATCAAGAAAGTCAATCAAAGAACAACATTTTTGGGCAGGATTTTCTCTTTTGTCAACTAAGGTGTCTAGCTGGAGCCCTCATTCAATGCCATTTTGATTATGCTTGAACCTATTGGTTCTCCAAATGACATCGAGATGACATCTCAATGTCATCAAAAAAAAAAAGAAGCTTCAGACCTCCCAAAACAAACATGATACGACTACTTCTCGGCCTTAAGATCGTCAAAGGGACAGTGCCCTCATACCTGTCGAACTACGTCTCCAAAGTGAGTGACACCCGCAGCCACAACACTAGAGGGAGCAACCATGATCTGATAGCACCCACATTTAGAACAAACATGGGAAAATACTCATTCTGCTCTGCCATCAAAATGTGGAGTGTGCCCCCCTGACACCATCCATTAAAAGATGAGAAACACTGTCCTGAAAAAACATCTATCAGGAGGAGACCACAAAGGGAGGTATAAAGGCATGCCATGTTGATGAATTGAATACATATAGAACCACAATGGAAACAAGTCCCCAGGACGTTTTTGTGTTATCCGTTTAGCCTTAATGTCTTAGTGTACCACGTGATGTTTACGTTTCTGACTAATAAAGTATTCAATCAAATGAATCAATAAAAAACTCTCTCTCTCCTTCTCTCTAGACCCCCTCTCTCCTCTCTCACACACATACACACACACACACACACACACACACACACACACACACACACACACACACACACACACACACACACACACACACACACACACACACACACACACACACACACACACACACACACACACACACACACACACACACACACACACATTCTCTCTCTCCCCTTCTGCCTCCCTTCTTCTCTCTGCCTCCCTTCTTCTCTCTGCCTCCCTTCCTCTCTCTCTCTCTCTCTCTCTCTCTCTCTCTCTCTCTCTCTCTCTCTCTCTCTCTCTCTCTCTCTCCCTCTCTCTCTCTCTCTCTCTCTCTCTCTCTCTCTCTCTCTCTCTCTCTCTCTCTCTCTCTCTCTCCCCCCCCCTGCACTTCATTCCTCCCACCTTCATGTGTGCCCATGTGATCTGGCTAGTAGGCGCGCAGGGGTCGCGGGCCAGTGGTGAGGGGGCGTCGTGGGGGTGGAGAGCGTCTCTAAGCCCTTCTTGTTATAAGCAGGGCCCCCCTCTCCGCCGTGTCTTTCTGTGGGGAGCTGAAATTAACTCCATGGGAGGGCAGGCTCTGTTGCAGGCGTCGCCTTGCACCCCGCCCCAAAGCTGAGGAGGGTCAACCATCTGCGCCCTTTGTCTGCGGGGAGAGCTACCCCCTTTTCTTCTCCGCACACCCGTCCGTAGACAGGCATACACACAGACGTCTGCGCACACACGTATACTCTCTCTCTTTCACACACACACACACACACACACACACACACACACACACACACACACACACACACACACACACACCAGCATGACAGAGTCTGAAAGTGAGGAAAGGGTTTTGTATTAGGTGGGAAATAGAGGAGAGGCCTGCCCCCCCCCATATCTCTGTCTTGCTCTCTGTTTCATTTTCTCTCAATCATTGCATCTATTTCACTTTCTGTTCTGAGGAACCATTGAAGGATGGAAGAAAGAAAGTAGTAAAGACGGAAGGAAGGAAGGAAGGAAGGAAGGAAGGAAGGAAGGAAGGAAGGAAAGAAGGAAAGAAGGACAGAGGGAAAGAAGGAAAGAAATAAAGTAGTAAAGAAAGAAAGAAAGAAAGAAAGAGAATGTGGGTTCAGTTTGAAGCAGTCCTTTGTGTTTTTTTGTGCAGCTGGTGTTCTTCATCTCTCAGTATGAAATGTCAACGTTTCTCTCTTCTGCTTTCTTGTCCTCAGTTTCTCTCATCACATTGTACAATGAGGCCTCTGTGTGTCTGACTTGTCAATTGACTCAGTGAGATTGTTCACATAGCTCATTGTCCTGCCCTCTCAAAAGATAACGTTTGAATTGTTCAAGGCATCAATAACACTTTGGCAGAGGTGTTTTCAACTAACACACATTAACCACATACAGTAATCCTCGCACCCCTATTTCGGGTTGTTATAGGGGTGAAAATGTGAAGAAAAAAGAAAAATTGCTAAAATAGCCATCTACAAGCTTGTGAGGTCGTAGATTGGCTATTTTTGCTATTCATCATACAACAAAGTGGCATACATGGTTAATAAAGATTTGTGAATATCAATTGTGATATTGGGGATAAAAAAATGAGAAATGCTTCTTGCTTGCCAGACGCCCACACAGAGTAGAATGGATGGAACTAAATTAAAAGAAAGAAAAACCTCAGCAACGTCTGAAGCGTAATCATCCATGGAAATGAGACACTAAAGCCCATTCCGCTTTTATTTTAGAACCTCCCCAGGAGTAAAATATCACCGAGCAGGGTTCATGACCAGAGGGCTAAAGATCAGCCTAACAATGCACATGAAATCTCCATTCAGCGGCTATGAGAGTGCGAGATGAATAGAAGAGAATGAATTTGCTTTTGATAAAGCACAGATGTTCAATGGGGAGACATATTTAGAAAGAGAGGGGCACCCATAGTTCACTTGTGAAGCGTATACTATAACGGCTCTTTCACTCGGTATGTGCATTTGCGTGTGTGTGCATGTGTGTGTGTGTGTGTGTAGTGTGCATGCATGTGTACGTGTGAATGTGCGCACGCGTGTTAAATTTGTGAAGGCCGGTTACTGATGGTTGAGAGCAGTCCCCATGTGTGTGCACATACATTAAGCGTTAATGCACACAGACACACTCTCTCTGCTTCCATAAACTCCACAGACAGTCACTCAATCACTCAGTCACCCACCCCCACCCTACCTCTTTGTCTGTGTAAGAAGGGCGTCCCCAAGTTTCACTGAATGGAAGACCTAGTTTTGGTCCTAGCAGTTTGAGATCCCTCTCCTCCACGTCGCCGTGGCCCCTATTGTCTGCCTGGGCCTCAGCCTCAGGGCCCATCGGAGACCTACTTATCCGCAAACATCAGAGCTCTAAGGTCATCCTCTTTCTACTGTAGGACACTGCGAAAAAGAGGATCCTCTTCCCAAGCAGACTGAAGCACTGTGGCAACACAGTGAGCACACTGATTTACCGCTTTTATTACATAACAATTAAACATTATATGCTTGACCTTGGCGCTGTAAACCCCAAACATGTCACACAAATGATAAACATTGCGCTCAAATAACATTTGATCCAGCCCTAAGAAAAGGTGTTTGTGTGTGGGTCTGTGTGTGTGTGTGTGTGTGTGTGTGTGTGCACGCTCATGTGTGCATGCCATAGACTGTGGTGCATGCAAGCGTGCATGAAAGCGTGTTATCCATTTAATATGACTATTGATCTTAATCTGTAAAATTTAAGAAGATGGTGGATGAGGCAGTATCGCAGCTTGAATGTAATTTCATTACTGTTTTACTGTCTACTGGAAAGTTTTCATGTTTGTCATGTTCCATTTATAGTTTATATATGCCATAGATTCCATGCATTTTACTTCGTCACATGAATTGTGTCAGGCAGGACATTTATTTAGCTGAAGCTGACAGACACATACAGAGAGACTTATGAGCATTTAGGTGAGGAGATTGTGAGAGGGAGCCCACTTCACCCACACCACGATAACCCGGCCTATATGCTGGCTGGGCACCAAAACTTGAACACGCTGATCAACAGCATCAGCAGAATAACCACAGAAACGCTGGGCACACTGATGTGCGCGTAAGTGTATGAGTGCATACTGATGTTACGATGACCCCTTCCATGACCCCATTTTTTCAAAAGCATACGAGACCGCATTTTGTCATTAACCCAGCTACGATTAACAAGGGTGGGAGGCCACACCAGTACTAATATATTGATTTAACTCAACAAACGATACATACGCTACATTGTGACATGTTAGTAAAAGTAGCGGTAGTGAGTGCATGCATAATGGGAAAGTGCTAATGTAAGATGTACGTGTGTACAAATAAACAAATACAACCGACAACTGAAGAAAACAAAGGCACTGCTGCCTGGCAGGACAGAGAGAGTAAATATCTCTGGCCGGCCTCCTTAAAGGGATAATAGGAGGCAGGTGTGCCTCATTCCCCATACATACCTGCGGGCTGCGGCAGGCTGACATCGCCGCCAACACAGGAACAGAAACACAGACAAACACAGAGGACCACGAACGGAAGGGGTCATCACAGTGTCTACGTCAGGACATTCTGTCAAATGTGCCCTCAGACCAAATGCCAGCCTCCAGATGATGATGTCGTAAAGAATGATTCATGGGCTATCTATCACACTACCCAGCTCTCTCCCTCCCACACAGAAGTTAGCAGAGAAACACCATTATAAACGGGAGCGCCAGCAATAAACAGTGCTACCCTTACAGTGCTAATGCGGTTAATTTAAGTGTACAAATGTAACCATTTGGTTACGTTTGTACACTCTCTGAGTTACAAATGCATCAATTAACTCTGAGGATGTTACTGTGTACGTCTGGAGAGCCTATGTCATCTTTCTTAGTGTAGATGTAGTTTATCAGATAGAGATGGACACATTGGTTTGTGCAGGAAGCGGAATCTCGATCGCCACAAGCTCACCGTGCCAACAGCCCCATCATCGATTATTACTGTACATTCTGTCTATTTTGTTTATGCAGAAAAAGAAGATGGACACGTGCATACATGAATGGTATTCATTTGTGTTTATGAGAAACACCTTTCTACCTTCCATCATCAAAACACTCTTATCACATCATCTTTATTTGTGCATAATGATCATGTGTTTGACTTGCTCAAACATGACCTTTGCAACATCATAAAACAGTTTCAGCTCAGTCATGTTGTTGATATCACTTATTATTATACTTTATAAAGTGACTGATATTTTGTCTTTCACTGTTAATACTTAAACCCTATATACTTCGTTGACGGGGTCCCCCGCTACTACAGTAACTATTAGAAGTAGACTTAGCAATAAGAGCAGAATATGATACTAAACAATACATTCCATTTCTGGATCAGCCTAATTTGCTTACTTTCTGAAATTGCGAGATAACTCTTTTTTTTATTGAACCTTTATCTAAACGGACCATTGTGACCTGACGTCTAATTATCAAGAGAGACCTGGTCAGACAGCAGCAGTAATCCATGCAAAGTTACAGACAGACAGGACATTTAATACAGAGACAAGATAAAAGCAGATCACAAAATGATGTGTTTAAAAGTACTTATATAGTAATTATAACAAATGCAAGTGCACACCTCCGCTTTTACAAAAGAAGTTTAAAATGTTCATGGGGAATGAAGCTGGACAACTTCAGTTCCTGCTGTAACATTTTCCAGGTTGAGGTAGAGTAGGACAGTGGTTCTCAAACTTTTTCGTGTCAAGGTCCCCGAATTGTACTGTATTTGGCTGCAGACCCCCTTCTGAAAATGTTTTGTGCCAGGGATCCCCAGAAGAGAAGATTTGTGTCAAAAAATGCAAAGATTATTCAAAATCTTAGGAGGGGTGTGCCGATAAACTAATTTCATGAAACGATACGATACGATATTGGGCTCACGACATCGATACGATACGATATATGGCACTTTTTTATTATGAAAATATATGTGGGGGGGGGGGGGGGGGAGAAGCAAATGCAAAAAAATATTTCTGTTTTGCATTATTCAGACATGCAAACTTGTAGCTTTTCAGCTACAATAGCCGTTTTGAATCCAAATAGGGCAATAGTGTGACACCTGACCCGAAAAAAAACAACATGTTGTCACCCTTTTCACCTCGGGGCTGTTTGCATGCCTGATTATTATTATTGTAGTAAAAATATATATAGTTTTTTCAAAACTATATATTTTTTTCTCCAAAACGATACATATCGTCACAAAAACGTATCGCGATATATCGCGGGACAATATATCGGCACACCCCTATTTTCGAGATTGAAAAAAACAACAAAAAAATAGCAGTTGTGCAAGCTTGCAGCTTCTACAGTACATCTGATATTTTTCAATAGCCAAAGTATAAAATATGGATAAAGTGGTCAAATGTATTGTGATGTTATACCCCCCCAAGGACCCCTGGGGGTCCCCGGATCCCACTTTGAGAACCACTGGAGTAGGAGAAGGCCTTTTTACTAAGTTCAGTATGGAGAAGGTGGAGAGAACGATGAAGCCTGGGAGCGTAGGCCACAGCCACACTGTTTATGTAACATGTAAGTGGAGAGATAACTGGGCAGCAGTCCAAGGATGGATTTATAAATGAAAAGATAGCAGTGTACAAAAGACACCAGTGTACCTCCAGCACCCTCAAAGGCATCACATGTTTCATCAAATGTTTTCCTACATGTTTTGATGACTAATACATGTTTGTTTTTCTTCTCCAAGCGGTGGAATTGAAGTTGAACAGCCTTCGGCAAAGAATCAACCCAAACATTTACAATTCAACCATTTGCAACAAATCCCGGTAAAGTGAAGCCACTTTTTGTTTTGTTTATGTTATTCTCTCTCACACGCACAGTGCGCGCACGCACGCACGCACACACACACACACACACACACACACACACACACACACACACACACACACACACACACACACACACACACACACTGCACCCCTAGGCAGCACGCCCTCTCCCGCTG